>NW_020664372.1:3940597-4144257 GCF_002925995.2 Terrapene triunguis | reverse complement strand
GGTGGGAGAGAGAGAGAAGGGGGAGGCCAGGGCTACAGCAGGGGCGCTGCCACCGCCCCCTCCCGCTGCGCCGCCTCCTGCCGTGAGGGCTCTGCTCCGGTCGGCGGGGAGGGAAGGAAGAGGACTGCTCTGCAGGGTGCTCTGGTTCTCCGTGCCGCCGCCCCCTACAGGGCGGTCGGAGCAGAACAAGAACAACAAAAAAAAAAAGCGGCCGTGCCGGGCGGAATGCCGCCTCCAACAATCTGCCGCCCTAAGCACCAGCTTGCTCAGCTCGTGCCTGGAGCCAGCCCTGTTCACACTTCTGAGATGCTCTTCCTATCCACAGACTTCCATTTTCTCCTGTAACAAATGGAATTGCAAGTGCTTCTCACTTCTGAGGACCAGGACCTTATGGAGAAGAACCCACGTGACATGCTCTCAATAAGCCTGGAAATACTTAAACTCCTCTGGGATCAAGTTTACTTCTGAACTTGAAAACCAGCCTTCTTGTATACTAAGGAAATTTGTGGTGGTGTAATTACATCAGCGCAAATATCTAGTGTGGACATGCTGCACTGACAAAAACCAGGGCTGACAATGCTGCCGCTTAGTCGGGAAACATACAGATGTAAATACAGTCCTGGCCTATGAGCAGATGACACTGCAGCAGTATAAGCCCTGTTTGTGTCAGTGCAGGGGTTTGCACTGATGTAACTACACAGATGCAGTTAGTGGAACAAATTTCCTTAATGTACAGAAGGCCTCAGACTGGATTTGTCAAAATGTTCACAAGCCCTGCTCATGGTCTAGAATGATTTATGTTGCTGTAGCAAACACTCATGGCTCTATGTTTTTTCCCCACGTAAAACTAGATGAAACTCAGAAGTTTTCACTGTGTTTTTTTGAATGACAGAACCAGCAATTAGGTGCAGAACTCTGAGTGTGAATGTACAGGAATCAGAGCAGGAGTAAATGTTAGCAAAACCCCTTCCTTTAGGATGAACCCTCCACATCTCTTTTAGCATGTTTGCTTTGCTATAATGGCCACTTCTCAAGTACTGGACACTTACCACTCCCTTGGTATACCTCCCATTTGAAGTGTGGGCAATACAGTAAATATTGTAGTAAAGATAAATCCTGGTATGTTAGACACTATTTTTAATGGCACTTGCTGCATTACACAGTTTATCTAGATAAGATTTTCCTGGTTGGGACTCTGGTAGCAGTATAACAAAATGCTAATGCAGTATTATTAATTTTTTGGGGGTAACTTTAATCATGCATTTGTATTTCAGTGCTGGAATGTATCATAAAAGTTAACACAGCTCTTCAAATTGTTCCTCTTTCTATAAGCGCGGGCTACATAATAGAGATTTAGTGGGCTGTAAACAGGATGTCGTACAGTGTCCTCCGTCAAAAATTAATGATGGCAATGAAGATTAAATTATTCTTCCGTGAAAGTACAGCGCATACACGGGAGATGTTTGCAGGCAGGCTTAAAATAGGCCATTCCCTGAGGGCAGCCTGGAGAGCTTGCTGTCTCCTCCCTGTTCCTGGGGAAAGCCTTGGTCTGCCACAAAGGGGAGCTGTGCTTGATTTTTGCAGAAACGCACAACACAAAGGAAGGCTTTTGTTTTTCTCATTCCAGGTGGGCACTATTCAGATCTATCTTAGGCTGTGGTATTCATATAATATGATATTTGGCTACCTGCAGTGTAATCCCATTGCTCCAATTTGCACTGCTGGTGTCCTTTAACTGTCCTTCATTGCGAGAATTCTTTGCATTTTGGTCAGTGGGGATTCATTGTGAATTCAACTATGCACATTTTCAGGGGGGAGGGGGAGTATTTCACAACTGGAAATTGAAAACCTCCAACATGTCTATACATCATATACTTCTACTAAAATCATCTTCCTTTGATTATTTCTGGATGCTATGTGAACAGGTTAGCGGGGAGAAGAAACATGTATTTGCTGAGACAGGTTTGTTCTGATGTTGGACAGTATGAATAGTCTGGTGTCAAGCAAAGCTGTTTAATTTGGAGCATGAATTGCTATCGAGGCAGCTTCTGGGAAACCGGTGCTGTTTCTTGAATTCCATTTTATGCCTGTAGATGGCTCCATGTCTCTATGTGGGGTTTCAGTTGCTTGGTTTCAGATAGTTCAGAGTATTCCCAAAGCTGCCTGCTTTTACATTCCCCAAGCTTGTTTTCCATATTACCACTCTGTAAAGATGTAAATATTAAACAGAAGATTTCATGCCTTTTTACAAGGGCATGGCTTTCTATGGGAATTCACTCTTGATATCACGGAGAATATTAAGAAACTACATCTTCTACGGAACACGTCACTGTGACCTGTTATTCCCTTTTGAAAGAACGGCTAAAACAATTCAGGCTCAATTATCTTTGTCTTCTTACTGCAGTTATTGGTTGGACTCCTGAAAAATCAGCAGATTTTGTTTTTTGTTGTTTTTAAATCCCCCTCCCTCTTATTCTTCACTGCATCCAGTGAATTTACTTGTTTCTCTTATTCTATCTTATGTTTCTTCTAACATGCATTCCCTTGTGGGTAAATATTTATAGCTGTGTCCAGTCCTGGAAAAAAAAATCTTCTCCTGTTGTTTCTGAAGCCTAATGTTTGAGAGGTTAACATGTTTGTGTACACCTGGGATGTAGAGGATGACAGAAGTTACAGAGGGAAAAGACCTGCTATACTGAATCCATCTCTCTGCAAGTGCAGAATTATAGTCCCTTGGTAAAGAATGTATCTGTATTAAACAGATATTGCACTTGATCTTGGACACACTCAGTATGTTTGGATGGAAAGTACCCTTTGTATGCTTCAGATTTTAATCTGCCTTGAAAACGTTTGGTGAACTTTAACAGTGTGGTGGGGGGACTAAGAAATATCCTTGTATTAAAATAGTGCACATTTGTCTGCTGCAATTTCCTCTGCAGTCCTTCACTTGCTTTTTTTTTTTCCAGGATACACTCACTATTTACAGATCACTGAAAGATTGTTGTTGCTTGTCTCAGAATTAATGAAGTAGCTTATATCACTCTGTTAGAATGACTCAAACAAATAAAATGTGCAGGAATATAATTCCATTTTGATGTTGGCAGCTGGAAGCTACCAGCACTGGACATCACTATGATAATCCACAGAGTGGCTAGCTATGATACTGAGGATGTCAACCAGGTAAATGAATGCTCAATTCAAGAACATTGCAAACGTCACTAATGTTGAAGTCACACATGCATAGCCACAATATTCATTGAACAAAAACTTATTTTTGTATGTGTTGTGGTATCATAAAACAGTGGATTTGGGAGAGGAAAATGCACTTCTTCCATTTTAATTTTTTTAGTCATGTTTGCATCCAATTTCGTATAGTAGTCATTGGGATTTTGTGGTACAATACCTGGGCTAGATCCAGAAATTGGATGCAACAGTGAGTTCAAGATGTGCAGGGGGCATGCCTGTGCAGGGCCGGTGGAAGGATGTTTCGCACCCTAGGTGAAACTTCCACCTTGCGCCCCCGTCCCCGAGCCCCCGCCCTGAGGCGCCCCCCCCGTGGCAGCTCCCCACCCTGAGGCACCCCCCCGCCCCAGCTCACCCCTGCCCCGCCTTCTCCCCGAGCACGCCGTGACTGCTTCACTTCTCCCGCCTCCCAGGCTTGCGGCGCCAATCAGCTTAGGCACCACAAGCCTGGGAGGCGGGAGAAGTGAAGCAGCCACGGCGTGCTCGGGGAGGAGGCGGGGCAGGGGTGAGCTGGGGCGGGGAGCTCCCCTGCGGGCTGCCCCCCCCCCCCGCCTAAATGCCGGCGGCGACTGGGGCAGCCGAAGATCCGGCCGCCGCGGTCCCTGCCAAAGAAAATGGCGCCCCCCAAATCCTAGTGCCCTAGGCGACCGCCTAGGTCGCCTAAATGGTTGCACCGGCCCTGTGCCTGTGTGAAGCCCAATGGAAGTCCAGGGTGCAGCTTGGTGGATCTAGTTTAGAATTTAATCCTCTCACTGTGTTGTAGTTTTATCCAAATAGTAAACAGAAATCTTTTAGGGTACCATATGACCCCTTCTACCTCCCAAGCTCGTTTATTTTGGTAGTGGTAATTCCTCCCTAGTCCTGGTCTTCGGATCAATAGAAAAGCATATTTTTTGTTCCTTGATATCAAGAACTCTACGTTTGTGAGACCTTGCCAAGGGAGATACTTGATCATCTGTTTGGATTTACTTTTATCAGAAACCCGATGTTCTGACTGAGCCCACTAGGAACAATAGGCAATCCGGATTTCACAGTTATGATGAGATTTTCAGAATCACTCAAATAAAAAAAAAAAAAATGAGGATCCGCTTCTTTGGGTTAGATGAAAGGGCCGGCATTACCCCTTGTGTAGTCATTTACACCTTTACAGAGTGAATGCAAAGAGAGTGTACAACCACCACCAAACGAGATTCCTCCACTCACTTCCACACACGGTAGCATTTTACATCCACTTTGCTCAGGTGCAAATGACTGACAGCAGAGGCTGGATTGGGGGAGAAAAAAGTATCTGTGTATCTTTAGAATGTGGAGCAGACTGGGGGCAGGGAGGAAAGATGGGGCAGCCTGGGGAAAAAAATAACTCCCTTGAAAGAAAATGGGAGAGTGAGTTGGAGGAGCTCTTCAGGAGACCTTAGTGGGCTTCCACAAAGCTGCATGCAGGGCTTACAGTGGCTGTTTGATCTGTTATGGGTGTGAGGGAGAGGTGAAAACAAGTGGGAACACAAGCAGCAAAAGTATCCTGCTTTGAGCAACTCTTCACCACAAACAGCTGCTGATCAGTTGATCATACAAACACAAAAGAGAACTGTAGACTTTGTAACTGAGGAAGCGGGGTATTATTTTCAGATGAGCAGCTCCTTTCTTTTTCTTTCTCCTGCATGGAGTCAGCAGAGAAGCAGATTCCCATCTACTACTTCAGCATTGACCAACCCCTGTAGACAGAGCAGTGGACAATGAGAAATCAATTGATGGTCACTGAAAAATAATACACCCAAAGGGTCAAATGTGGAGGAACCACTTAATCTACCGTGCTGCATACTTATTCATCAGAAATGAACCCTGCCATAAATGAACATTTCTTTGCCTAATTTGTTTTCAGAGAAAAATCATTTGCTTAGTATTGGTGGCAATGAACATAAATACACTACATTAATTGTCTAGTGTCTGCTCAGAAAGACTTGAGTTCTTCAGAATATGTGGTTAGTGGCTGAAGTACAAGGCAAACTTGAAAGTATAGATTTTTTTAAAGTATTTTTGTCTCCAATATCTACTTTTACCCAAAAGTTTAGATAAGTTTCTCATAAATATCCGTATTTTTCCAGCCTTATCTGAATGAAGCCTCCAACCCTTGTCACATGCCCATCACAATATTTGTTTTTTTCTGGTCATGTGACACTAGATCTTAGAATAAACTGTTCAAAATCAGAGACTAACTGAAACATGGTGGAAAGAGAGGATGAAGTAAGTAGTTAAGAAGAAATATACTTTTTCTGCACTTACTGGATATCTCAAAGGCATATGCTGTATATAATTTTATTGTATGTATGTGTGGGAAATATATATCATTAGGGCTATTTATTAATCATAGTTAACTCACGCGATTAACTCAAAAAATTAATTGCGATTAATCACAGTTTTAATCGCACTGTTAAACAATAGAATACCAATTGAAATGTATTAAATATTTTTGGATGTTTTTCTACATTTTCAAATATATTGATTTCAATTACAACACAGATTACAAAGTGTACTGTGCTCACTTTATATGATTATTTTTGATTACAAATATTTCCACTGTAAAAATGATCAACAAAAGAAATACAGTAGTATTTTTCAGTTCACCTCATGCAAGTACTGTAGTGCAATCTCTTTATTGTGAAAATGCAACTTACAAATGTAGATTTTTTTTTGTTACATAGCTGCACTCAAAAACAAAACCATGCAAAACTTTAGAGCCTACAAGTCCACACAGTCCTACTTCTTGTTCAGCCAATCACTAAGATAAACAAGTTTGTTTACATTTACGGGAGATAATGCTGCCCACTTCTTATTTACAATGTCACCGGAAAGTGAGAACAGGTGTTCACATGAGACTTTTGTAGCCGGCATTGCAAGGTATTTACGTGCCAGATATGCTAAACATTCATATGCCTCTTCACGCTTCGGCCACCATTCCAGAGGACATGCTTCCATGCTGATGATGCTCATTAAAAAATAATGTGTTAATTAAATTTGTGACTGAACTCCTTGGGGAAGAATTGTATGTCTCTGGCTCTGTTTTACCAGCATTCTGCCATATATTTCATGTTTTATAGTAGTCTCGGATGATGACTCAGCACATGTTGTTCATTTTAAGAACATTTTTGCTTCAGATTTGACAAAATGTAAAGAAGGTACCAATGTGAGATTTCTAAAGATAGCTACAGCAGTCAACCCAAGGTTTAAGAACTGAAGTGCCTTCCAAAATCTGATCTGGGTGGGGTGTGTGGAGCATACTTTCAGAAGTCTTAAAAGAGCAACACGCCAATTCAGAAACTACAGAACTCAAACCACCAAACAAGAAAATCAACCTTCAGTTAGTGGCATCTGACTCAGATTATGAAAATGAACATGCGTCGGTCTGCACTGCTTTGGATTGTTATCGAGCAGAACCTGTCATCAGCATGCACGCATGTCCTCTGGAATGGTGGATGAAGCATGAAGGGACATACGAATCTTGTAAGTATCTTGCGACGCCGGTTACAACAGTGCCATGCGAATGCCTGTTCTCACTTTCTGGTGACATTGTGAACAAGAAACGGGCAGCATTATCTCCTGCAAATGTAAACAAACTTGTTTGTCTGAGCGATTGGCTGAACAAGAAATAGGACTGAGTGGACTTGTAGGCTCTAAAGTTTTACATTATTTTATATTTTAATGCAGTTATTTTTTGTACATAAGTCTACATTTGTAAGTTCAACTTTCATAATTAAGAGATTGCACTACAGTACTTGTATTAGGTGAATTGAAAAATATTATTTCTTTTGTTTTTTTACAGTGGAAATATTTGTAATAAAAAATAAATATAAAGTGAGCACTCTACATTTTGTATTTTGTGTTGTAATTGAAATCAATATATTTGAAAATGTAGAAAATGTCCAAAAATATTTAAATAAATGGTATTCTATTATTGTTTAACAGTGCGATTAATTGCGATTATTTTTTTAATCGCTTGACAGCCCTACCTATAATACATATAAAGTGGTAAAAGTTCTGTTACTACCATATTTAAAAAATGTTTTGACTATTCTTAATCAGATCAAAAACAGTAGTTGCTTGCCTGCATAATCTTTGCTGCCTTGATCTGTTTCCTGAGATCAGTGTAAGTGTCTTTCTCTGGATTCCCATGTTTAATAATGTGTGCCCACAGAATGAATTTAACTGTGTGTATTTGGCTGCACTACAGAGGTGAGATATAGACTGGAGATCAGCCTATAATGTCCATTATTTGTATTTGTGATGGTGTTTGAGATATAACAAGGTGTGGAAGTACATCTGTTTTTATCAGTGAACACTATTTTTGGAAGATCTTGTGCAACTTAACAAAGGTTTGCATTGTTAAATCATTACAACAACAAAATTGCAATATTGCTAGAAAATAGTGATGTCTTCATCTAGTCCATCGGACTCAGCCTGATCTTATTGGATATACTGGGGTTGCACGCCTCTTGTGCAGTCTCCACATCTCCTCTTGTAATGAGACCAAATGTTTTGCACTGGAGTTTGTATTAAGCATTGTCCTGGATACCCAACTAACAGGGACGAACAGATCCACTTAAATAGCATAGATTCTCAAATTACTGTGTGTGTGCTATATACAAGATAATCATGCGTAAGTGGGGTCTGAATGAGCTCTCCCCTGACATCTAGGGATGAACTGGGGGGAAAGACTTCAGGAGCAGACCATGTTTGCATAGACATGCCTAATCTGTCTAGGGGCACAGCAGACAGAGCTGCTTTGCCAAAATGACCAATTTTGGCTGGTTTTGCATTACAAATCACTCTAGTATTTGAATGCAGGGTGCATCAGGTCCTTTGAGGTCCCCTTTTGGAAGCCTTGTGGTCCTACCATACCATACCTACCATACCACGTCCCAGGAAAGAGTAGTAGAGGTGGGTCCTCAAAGCTGCCTAGAGAGGCTGTGGGGAAGAAGCCAATCACAGAAAGGCTGCAGGGAGCAACTAGTCAGAGCCCAGCAGGCGCATATAAAAAGGAGCTGCTTGACAGAGCAGATCAGTTCTGGCTAGAGCCAGAGGAGCAAGGATGGTGCTCCTGGCTAGGTGCTGGAGTTGCAGTACCTGGACAGAGCAGTGGCTGGCTGAAGCCAGAGGGGCAAGGAAGGTGTCCTTGGCTGATGACTGGAACTCAGGCAAGACTTCAGCCCTAAGGTAAGGGTGAAGCTGAAAGTGCTGGGGCTAAGATGGGAAGTGGCCCAGAGAAGCACAGCAGCAAGTAGTTAAAGGGAAGCAGCCAGTGGGAGCTACATAGAGGGTCCCTGGGTTGGGACCCAGAGTAGTGGACAGGCTCGGGTTCTCTTCCCCCTCCCCCACCGGCTACAGGCAGTGTGTCCTGAGCCAAGGGAAGGGAGCTTAACCAAACCCAGATAAGGGGGCAGAAGACCCTGAAGAGGGTCAGCATTTAATTGAACTGTGTTAACCTCGCAAGGGGATCGAACTGAACTAGTGACTCAGCTGGAGAGCTGGGGGTCAGGAAGGCTTGCTACAGAGCAAAGTGTCACCCGGGAGGGACCTTGGAAGCTGGGGGACAGTTTGGAAGCTAGCCCAGGAGGGGCTGAGGCTAATCAGGGTGCTGTGATAGGCCCTGTTAGACTGACTGAGAACCAAGCCTAGAGACAGAGCTATGGACTGAGATGTTACAGAGGGCACCGTGGGATTTTGTATCCTGGAAGAGGTCTGTTTTGTTGTACACCTACAGACTGTGCATGAGTCAGCTGGAAGGTCAAGTCAATGAAAACCTGCTCAAGAAGTTTAACTATCAACAGGGGTCACAGCAAGGAGAGAGTGCAGGTGCAGACACACCCGGCTGGCAGGGGCTCTCCTGTGAGGTGAGTGGCCCTATCAGAAGGGGTAATGAGATGTTGTTATCCTTATTGTACGAGTACAGGGCAGCAGACTGGGCTTAGCATGCCCTGAATGAGGGGGTCACCCTACACCAAACCTCACTTGCTAAGTGGGGGATAGGGATGCCAAATCCTAGTGGGGAGAAATGTGGGTGAGACAGGTGTTCCTCCTTGCTGGTGTAGACTCTGGCCAATAAGTCCTAGGTCCCTCTCTAGCATTTAATGACATAGCTGATTGGACTCACTTGAGAGTTCTTGTTTCTGCTTGGTGATTCCTAGAGCTGACATCACTGCTGAGCTTGTGTGAAAGACAGCATAGAGACTGCACTGGCTGTGAGGTGTGAGGAAAAAGAACTGGGTAGCCTTCTTTATGACAGACAAGATAGTGACGAAGGCCCAAATTCAGGCCCTCTAACAGAAGCTCGATACACGGACTGTCCTTATAGAAAGCAGTACAGGCCAGATCCTAAACAAAACTAAGATACACGGTTCCCTGCCAAGTTCGGTCAAGGGTTATGATCAGAGGAGGGAGGGGGAGAAAAATTAAGCAAAAGGCCTCAGCAACCTAATAACCACCTTAGCAACATAATAACCGCTTGTTTATGAAATATAATAACTGCTCATATGAAGAAACCGCTTCTAGTAAAGGCCAACTTCTCCTATAGTTCCAGTTAGCTGCCAAACCAGCCAATCATATCTCTTCTTTGGGCGTTCTGTGATAAACCCCTATGCCCTTAACCGTAAAACCCCAGGAAAATAATGTGTACTTTGACGAGAAAAGCATTCCAACTGGTGCCAAGTACCACTCATGGCGGAAACCACCAAGAAACCCCTCACCCAGTAGGCACCCAATTCTCGTAAAATAATAGGGAAGCTACCAGGAAAAAGGACAGACCCCTACTCTTATATTCGTATAAATGACGTATTGTTTGTGCTATGCTTGCGGTTTGACGAAATAAAGCAGCCTGCGAGCTGCTGCTGGGTGTGACAGTTCTCGGACTGATCACCCCAACGTTGGTTTGTTTTGCAATAAACTAGCCTCAGGCTTGAGTCTGTGAACTAAAATCAATGCGTGGGTGACTTTTTCCAGGACAGAGGTTCCCCGCTACCTGCTGAAATCACAGAGACCTGGGTTAAGTGATGGAACCTCGGCAGATGACATTGTGGAAGCAACAAGCGGCGGCGGCTAGTCGTGGCAGAGAAGCAGCAGCAGAGAAAAGTGGCAGCAGTGAAACAGCTGCAGAGACATTGCTCAACACCTGCCCCCTCCAGGTGGAAGGGGAACCCCAGGAATGCACCTTTGAACTCTGGAGCTTCACTAACCAAGGACAGCTAACTGTGAGTGGGGTGCAGTGGAGGGAGAGAGGAGTGATGTGTTAAAGGGATGTTTGTTCGTTGGACTTTCCCACTGCAAGGTGGGAAACTGAGGTAAAGGGTCACTGCCCAACTCACTGTGGGGTTGGGTTTGCTTATGGTCAGATGCTTTTGAATGTGGTTGTGGTGTTTTCCCAAATTAATGCTGGGTTTCCTTTCCCTTTTAATAAGTTCCCTTTTCTTACACACCTCCCCACTTGCAGGCACTGAGTCTGCATTGCCTGAGGGGCGCCCTGGGGTAGGATTACATTTTCCCAGATTACTAGGTGGGGATTCAAGCCAGTTCTGTTTTTGTATTAAGAGGAATCTTGGGATATTGAACCTGGCCTTTGTTGCTGTTGACTGCACCTGGCAGAAGGGTTACACACCTAACACTGAAAGGAAATGGAAGCATACAGATAGGAACATCTCAGATCACCCTAGCCTCATTTGATTCACACCTCTCATATCATGGCAAATCTGAAAGCTACAAGCTATAGGCAAAGGTTGCTCTCAAAAGGAGCATATCCTTGTAATGGAGACTCTCCAAAGTCTCCCTCTCTTTATTCAGGAGCTCAGGTAAGCAAAGTTGGCACTTCTGTTAGTTTCTCTCTTTGTTCTTTCTATTGATGCCCCAGCCTCATTCACCCCCTTTCCCTGGAAAGACTGAGATAAAGTGTGATTGATCACCTACTTGGATCTGCGACAAATTATCTCATTTAAAATGTTAATCTGGACTAATTCAAGCTCAGTTGATGGGGTTCAATTAAAATGGCTATTTGCTTAGAATGTAATTTCATAGACCTCCCTCCCTGTTGCTAAATCTGCAGGCTAGTTGAAGGTCTTTAACCTTCTGGGGATGTTGGCCCCCACGCACCATATTGCTTCATCCCATCAGGGCCATAAGATACATGATGGATAGTTTGAAAATGATATGAGCCATGCAGAAACTTTAACCACTGATGTATTCACACTGGACAAAATCCAAAGTCTATTGATTTCATTGGGCTTTGCATCAGGCCCATAAAGTAGCTCATAAAGTCACAAATGTATAAAGAGCTTTAGTTCTCATTAAAGCTGAAGTTGAAGAAGAAAATAAAATTGTGCAAGGCTCCTGGTGTCACTGAAGGGACAAAATTATCATTTATATTATCCATATGTTCTGACCTTGCATTAATTAGCAGTTAACTACCGGGAATTTCATTGGAGTATATCATAGACTCGAAGAAGTTAAATATGGGAAAGTTTTATTATCTCATCTAGTGCATGATTGGTCAATACAATATTATTATTATTTTTTTTTGCAGGGACCAGTGCATTTCATTCAATAGTTAAATGTCTCCAGCAACTGAGAATTCAATATGTCCTTTGGAAGACTATTCCGCTGTGTAATGTGTTTCATATTTTGGATTATATTGATTTTTATTGTTTCTGGGACTACCCACAATGTGTTACAGAAAGATAGCATGATCTTTGCACCAACGAAGCTACTCTAGAAAAGACAAAAGCAAGATGGAGATGATTGGTGGAGGAAAAGGGAACAACAAACAAGTAAGGTGATGTGATTGACTATGTCAAATAAGACATGGCTTTTGGTTTGTTTGGTTTTGTTTACATAGAATGTATAAAGTTATGTAGGCTACTCCAACTCATTTCTACCATGGTGCTATTGGATAGCTAGTTACTTATAGGCATCATGGTTGAAGTGGTTCTGCAGGAGGGATTTGGAAGAGAAGCGTACCTTGGCCTTGAGGATTGGCTATATGCAGGATGATCTACAAGTAGAGGAGAGCATGGAAGAAAGATATTTGATGAAGCAGGGGACAATCAGCTTGCTGAGACTGGCATCATTGGCAAAGCAGATGGGATGGGGTGCAATGTAATAAGGAGCAGGGTGGGGGCAGAAGAATTCAGGATCTTGAGGGCAGGGCCACCCAGAAGATTCAGGGGGCCTGGGGCAAAGCAATTTTGGGGGCCCCTTCCATAAAAAAAAAGTTGCAATACTATAGAATACTATATTCTCATTGGGGCCCCTGCGGGGCCCGGGGCCTGGGGCAAATTGCCCCACATGCCCCCCCCCCCCCGGGCAGCCCTGCTTGAGGGCAAGACTCCAAGCTTGAGTTTCTTACAACAGATGAAAGGAAACCAATGGGCAAAGAATGGATCCTGCTGGCAGCATTTTGTATGGACTGAAATGGGCAACTTAATTTCACTTTATTATGCACTATGGCATCCTAACCAAACATCTTAGATTCATACCTTGATAAAGGAGTGCTGGCAAAAATGGAGAAAACCATACTTCTCACTTTTTATCTGCCAATCTCAATGCACTTCATAAAGGTAAATAAGTATCATTAGGCCCAAGCACAGCAAGATTGAGGTACATGGAGTCACCATCAAAGCTGGAGACAGACCTTGGATCTCCTGACTCCATGTCCTCTACACTAAACAATGCTGCCTCCCATTAGTCCCTAAATTTTTGGAAGTAGAAGTATCTTTCCTGTCTCATTTTACATCCTCCTGACTGTTACCAGGGGTGCATATGGCTCTGCTAGCCCTGCCACTGAAGAAATGCATTTGGGTTTCTGTTCTGAATTCACAGACAGCATGCTGAACTGAATGTTTCTGAAATGAAGCAAATCCAACTGTAATGGTCTTGCCGTGGGCACACCCTAATTAATAGCAAAAATTTCCATATGTTACACCCTTTGTGCAGACATGTCTTTTGTGACTTAAATGCTCTAAGTCATCTCATAAAGGACTTTCACACTGGGGACAACTTTGACCTGTGTCACTGCACACCTTCTCATAGGTTTGATCTTTTTCTTTTCATGCCCCTCTGGCTAATTATCAGAGATTTGTTTGCTTTATCCACTGCTTTCACTCTGACAGCCCTGTCACCCTCTCCTTCATTCCGCAGTGAAGTTACAATGCTGAATTTGACACTGTGATAATTTTCATGGCAACAGACTGTGGTGTCCTAATAATGGATTATGCTGACTTCACTGCAGGATCAAGCAGGAGGAGAAGCTCAGTTTTGGGCAGGGAAAACTTTTTTACAGAACATCAATGCCTTCCAAAACAGTGGGGAGAAAAATAGAAAGTTTATTGTCAAAATCAAATTGCTACATATATAGCGAAAAGTATTCTTTTTGTTATCTTTGTCCCAGTCTGCAAATCCCACTTATGATGCTTGGTGAATCTTTGTGTATCCCTCAAGTCCTGGAAAACCTTTGGATGCTTATCTGAAGCTTTCTAAATTTATTGGACTTTTTTTGGTCTAGAAACCTCCAAAGAACAGGCTTTCACAAGGGATTTGTACTGTGGTTATTACTAGTAGTGTTCTATTATTTATACCATGCTATGGGTGTGCATGATGCTTCACAGACAAATACAATGACAGGTTTTTGCCTCAAGCTGCTTGGAGCCTAGTAAACAAAGGGAAGGGGTGAGGTTTGGGCTAGATTGAAAGTAACCTTTCTTGTGGTAGCTTGGTGCTTCCACTTCTAGTTCTCCCCCTCCCCCAGACTGTTAACGTTTCTTCTGAGCCAAAGGTTCAAATTTTAGATAAATCTTAAGGCTGATTCTAATCTTGTAGAGACTGGTTCATCCGTGTTTCCTACATCCCTAAACTTTACACATCTTCTCTAGGCAGTCAAGGACTTTGACTGCCATAGCATAGGTCAGGTTGCAGAGGCAGATGAGGCTGGAAGTTTGAGTACAGCTGCTGTATAACCAAGACTTATACAGTTAAATTAGAGCATACAGTGTTTCTCATTTATCTTAGTGCTTCTGAAATATTGTAGTAAGTTATCTTGGGAATCTAGTACCCAGCCTGGCACTCCGACCTTCACCTCCAGCACAGGGGACACACTGGGGGTGGAGAAGGGCATGGCAGAGATCCCCCCCTTTTATACTGTATGCTAGTGGTGTACATTATAGCAGTCCTGTGGCTGCTCTAACTCACACCAGCACCAGACTTGTATAGACTCCCATCCTGTGTCAAAGCTGAATTCAGATACAGGGGAAAATTAAGCTCTGTGTTTTTGTGGATGTGCGGCCACACTAACACCTAGTGGGCACTGCCAGAATACAAATAATAAATAACAACATGAAAGTGGGCTAGCTCTATAACTGGGTTTCTAGCACAGAAAAATAATCACTTCCATAGCCCATGTTCTGCTATCTGATAATAGCTGTTCCCTCTTGTACAAGGAAATTCCTTTGTAGAGACTCCTCCAGGGTTCTAGAGCTAGATGCACTTTGTGTTTCCAGTATTAGGTGTTACTGTATGCTGACATTGGCTCCAAAGAGATCCAATGCAATGGTAGAGTAAATGCTATGTACATCCAAGTCAGTAAGTTATTCTCAAAGGGTGGTATTCTCTCCATACTAAGGACTAATACATGATATATAACGGGGTGGCCAAACTTACTGACCCTTGGAACTGCATATGACAATCTTCAGAAGGTCGAGAGCTGGAGCTCACCTGCTGGGGCTTCAGCTCATGGAAAGCACCTGCTTGGGGATTCAGCCCCACTCCTGTTGCTAGAAAGCTACCGCAGCATATAGCTGTTATAATGGTTTCTGCCCTAGGGGGCAGGAAAATTCCTTAATTGCAAACCAATTGCCTACAAACCATGTGTCTCACCTGGGCCATATCTTTAAAGGGAATTTCCACAGACTGAATTTGTAAGACACCTGTCCTGGCACTGAATTCACAGTTATTAGCCATAATGAAATCCAAGCCAATTATTAGCTCATCCATTATTTCAGTAACCCAGACTTCTTACTCAATTGTCACAGTTTCTGGATAGATGCCCCTGCCCTAGTCACTGTCTCCATTTCAGACCAATTAGGCAATTCAGGTTTGGATCCCCTGTTCCCTGGCCTTTTGAGCCTGAATGGTCTAATAAAAAATAAGTTTGAGCCTGGGTTAACTATCTCCTATACACATCACAGATCCTATTACAAACTCGATAGCCCAACTCCCATTGTTGTGTTGAACCGCTCAGATCTAAACAAAAACTGTGGGGTTGATGCTTGTACCTCCAAATTCTGCCCCTGCAGCTTCCCCCATTTCCCAAACTGAGAGAGGGGCTTTCACTAGACACCTGTGACAGGCAGTCTTGGCCTACCTTCAATTTATTACAATCCTCCTTTTTGTGGCCAGTTTTGTCATTGTGCCAGCATTATCTAAACTGTCTCCTTTAATTTTTGCATTATTACTAATTTCCCTTGTTTTAAAAACCAAATTTATCATCTGTTCTAATAGTTCAAAATTGTCATGAACCAGATTTGTCTCCCCCTGTTAGGAACCAGGGCGTGGGCGGTCATACGTAGTGGTCAGAGCAGGAGCTGGTGTTGGGAGGTAAGCCTGAGGTGCTGCTCTGTCTATCTCCTTTGGTGGTGACTAGGGAGCGTTAGAGACCCAGGGTCCCCGCCACCTTGGGTTCAAGATGTTCCAAAACCAAGGACCTGCTCCCATGGGTCCTTACACACCTATTTCATCATACATATTAGACACAGAGCTGTACTTACAGGGCTTATGGCGATCAGCTTCACTCTTCCTCACTAGCAGTTGCTTCTTATTCTAGTGAACTGCTACAGGGAAAGATTCAAGTGGCAAACCAAGCCTCTCAAAGTATCTGTGGCCCCTTTTGCTGATCTTGATTTGCAAGTCCAAGTCCAGCTGAGCATCTATCAATTGGTCCATTGCCAGTCTATCCTGGAACACCTCATGATATCCAGGAACACAAATCTCTGCAGGTCCTCTGCCAGTTCGGGTGAGGTTTCTTCTTTCCCACTCCTTCTAGCTCTAAACTGTGCCCTGGCCAGCTCAGATTGATGGTTAGCTCCATACCGCATGTGAAGGGCTTGTACATGGTCTGGATAACTCCATCTCTTCTCTGGGGATAACTTCTCCAGAGCTGAGCCACCCAAGTTGACTGCTAGTAACCCCCCTTTCTGTCTATCTTCCCAGCCATTGATTTGAGCTATAATATTGCATTGAGCTGAATAAGCCTCCCAGGGAGAATTTCCTTAAAGGTATCAAGTTTTTGCATTATTTGAGCTGGGACAGCTTGACCTCTTCCCTCTGGGCTTCTGTGGGTTACAAACAGGGTAGAAAAGGGTCATAAATGTCCAGTCTTACCCTAGTCCTCTACCTGTCTCAATTCTTCATCCAAGCAGCTGCCTTCCACTGTGATTTGCTTCTAGAGCTGAATTTTCAGCTCCTTAACTCCTTGCTGCAGTTTATCTCTGTTACCAAGTTCCAAGGTTGCTAAATCTTACCTGGTCCCCACTACTTCATGGAAAAACTTCTGGCCTATGGCAGGTCAATGAGATGACCAGCAACCTGACTGTCTTGCCATTCCAGCCTGAGAGCTTTGCAGCTGGGCTTCCCAACCTGTCCAGATTCTTTGTAGTTGTTGCTCCAACAGAGATTTGATGCTCATCTGTAATTCAACCCTCAGCCCTTTCTGGGAATCCTACAGTTACTGCTTTAATTCCTTTTGTGAAGCCTCCAGCTTGTGTTTCAGGTCTTGTTTTAAATAATGCTGGCTATTTTTTATTTCTGCAAGCACCTCCATTATGTGTTCCAGCTTGGGTCAACAGGAATACCCTCTATCTCTTTGGTGTCAGATGCAGGATCCATTTTACAGTGTTGCCCCCTTTTTGACCCGAGCAGCTAGTTAAAGTTCAGGGGCCTTGGTGATGTTCCAGATGGAAGTAGAAATTGATGGAATCTGGTATTTTCTTTGATGCAGCCTTGTTTATTTACAAGGAATTTACAAAGTCCTGTATGTCTGAATGCAGAAGGAACCAAGAACAAAAGGGGCAGTTTTTTAGCTTACAGCCCCCAAAGCCTTTTTAGCCCACACCAGACCCAAAAAGTCTCTCTAGCTTTTTCCAGGGTCACACTGAGCTTATAGACTCCTGCTTGACTTTCTTGCTTCTCCTTCTCTTTCTTTATGTTGTTTATTCTCAGGCCTTGTCTACATAACAGAGTTTTGTCAACAGAACAGTGGGGATGTACATGCTACAATGCTCCTCCCGCCAATTTAACTCTCCTATGTCAACAAAATAAAACCACCTCGATGAGAGGCATAGAGCTTTTTGCATCAAAGTTAGATTGATACAGTGTCACTGTAGACACTGCGCTTGTTTATGTTGCCCTAATTGGCCTCCAGGAGGTGTCCCACAATGCCCAGCATGACCGCTTCTAGTCAGCAATTTGAACTCTGCTGCCCTGAAGGTACACAAGCATGTAACCCTCCCTCATTTAAAGGCCCAGGAATTTTTGAAATTCCTCTTCCTGTTTGCTCATCATGGACAGTTCACACAGCATCTATGTTCTGGAGTCAATAGATGTAGCACATAGCAAAACAAGAGTGTGGAGGGAGACAATCAATGAATGACTCAGGCTGGATAGCTCAGAAAGGACACAGGGGCAGAAGCAGATGATAAAGCTGCTGGAGGGCCATGCAAAGGTGTTCAAGTCCTTCATTACACTGCAGTATGAGCACATCCATATACAAATCCCCCTGCAGCCAACACAGAACTCTGTTCCATGCTCTCCCCAAACTCCCCGACCACATTCCTCGCATGTTCCTGGTTCCTTGCTATACCCCATGCACTCTACCCATGGGGCTGGTTTCACAATGAAAGCTGGAGTTACACACAGCTGTGAGAGCCATAACTGACAGTCTGTTCCTCATTACCATGTCTCCTGTTTGACAACATTTTTGTGTTTTGTCCTGTTATTAAATTTTAGTCTTTGAAATAAAATGAGTCTTTATTTGTGCCATGCACACGTTAATTAGTGCTAATGTTCAAACACAGTGACTATAGACAGGAATATTTGCTCAGTATAATTAACTCGGAGGAAGCAAGCACTACAGGGGTCATTCAAGGCAGCAAGTAAACATTGCCTGGCCAAATGCATCACATAAATACACATTACTGGGAATCATTGTCAAAATGCTCCTTCAAAGCCTCCCTAATTCGAATAGCCCCACGCGGTGCCCCTCTAATTGCCTGGTATCTGGCTGCTCAAAATCAGCAGCCAGATGATCTACCTCAGCGCTCTGCCACTGGGGAAGCTTTCCCCCCTTCACTTCACAAATGTTATGCAGAGCACAGCAGGCTGCAATGTCCATCGGAATATTTTCCTCATTGAGGTCTAACCTGCCAAAAAGGCAGCACCAGTGCCCTTTTAATCTGCCAAAGGCACATTTAATGGTCATTTGACACCTGCTGAGCCTGTTGTTGAAGTTCTCCTTGCTGCTATCTAGGTTCTCAGTGTAAGGCTTCATGAGCCATGAGAGCAAAGGGTAGGTGAGGTCTCCCAGGATCACTATGGGCATTTCCACATCCCCCATTTGAATCTTCTGGTCTGGAAAAAAAAGTTCCAGCATGTAGCTTTTTATACTGTCCAGTGTTCCTAAAGATGCATTCATCATGCACTTTCCCTGACCATCCCACATAGATGTCAGTGAAATGGCCCCAGTGATCCACCAATACTGCAAGAGCATGTAGAAGTAGCCCTTCCAGTTGATGTACTCCATCGCAAGATAGTCTGGGGCCAAAATTGGGATACGTGATCCATCTATCACCCTGCTACAATTAGGGAATCTCATTGCCTCAAAGCCATCAAGTATTTTCAGCACATTACCGAGAGTCACAGTCATTCATAGCAGGATGTGATTAATGGCCCTGCACACTTGCATCACCACAGCCCCTACAGTGGACTTTCCAACTCCAAACTGATTAGCAACTGACTGGTAGCAGTCTGGAGTTGCCGGCTTCCACACAGCGATGCCCACTCGCTTTTACACAGTGAGGGCAGCTCTCATTCTGGTGTCCTGGAACACAGTTCCAGGAAGATGGATTTATGCATCTGAAAGTTCTGCAGCCAATTCTCATCACATACATGCATCGCAATGTGATCCCACCACTCAGTGCTTCTTTCCTGAGCCCCAGTATCACCAGTCCACCATGTGCAGCTACCCTTTGAATGCCATCAGCAATAATGAATTATTTCTTTCCATGGAACACAGCAGGGCAGGCACCACCGATTTACGTTGTGATTCACAGCTCATGAAATACTGCAGGACCAGATGCATTGTATTCTTAACGCTCATCACCAGACTGGTCAGCAGTTCAGGATCCATGCTTTGAGGCAGAGATAGTGGGTGCACAGTGAACAAGGGCTGTTGTAAAATGGCACAAAATGAAGTTGGAAGCCCATGGAATGACGGGCAGGAAAGAACTGCATATGGGACAATAAGCATGCCCCCATGATGCACCATGATCCATTCCCAGAGCTCCCAAGAGGCAAAGAGTGGTGAGTTGCACAGTGGGATAGCTACCCGTGATGAATGCTCTCTCTGTACATGCAAAACTACCAACTGTGGATGCGCTTTGCCAACATAAGGAATGTTGTGTGGATGTGCACAATCAATGTAATTAAAGCCACTTATGATAGTAGATGTAACTTAAGTTGACTTTACTCTGTAGTGTAGAATCATAGAATATCAGGGACCTCAGGAGGTCATTTAGTCCAACCTGCTGCTCAAAGCAGGACTAATCCCCAGACAGATTTTTACCCCAGTTCCCTCAATGGCCCCCTCAAGGACTGATCTCACAACCCTGGGTTTAGCAGGCCAATACTCAAACCACTGAGCTATCCCTCCCCCCCCATGGCCTCAGTTTCTGTGTGATCTCTCCCCCCCCCAACACAATACTCAGCCAAAAAATCCTGGGTAGCTTCAGACACACCTTATGCTTATAATTATGTTAATTGAAGGGTGAGTTCACATCTACCAGTCTCAAAGGGTTTATCTTAACCCATAACTAGGTGTCACCCAGCTCATAACATTATATATCAGGGTGGCCAAACTGTGGTTCGCGAGCTGCATGCGGCTCTTTTACAGTTGAAGTGCAGAGCACCCCCCCCCCCCACACACACACACATTCTCCACCTACCAGATGGGGGAACAGCAGAATAGTCTGAGACTTTTTGGTTAGGAATCAGCAGTTATTCTCTTGATCCAACAAAGATATAGGTTGCACAATACTGATCCAGCCAAGATTGATATGGGGGGAAACAGACCCATTAAACATCCACCTCAACGGTTACCAGTAGCAAAAAGGGAAGAGGCACTACAGACCATCGAGAAAATGCATCAGGAGGGCATAACTGGGGCCTCACCCATTGCTCTGATTAAGAAAAAGATGGCAGAACCAGACTCTGTGTGGACTGTAGAAAATTTAATGAAGTCACTTTAAAGGATTCTTATCCATTACCACAAATATGTGATAGCCTGGATGCTGCAGCAGGTTCAATCTGGTTTTCCACGCTGGATCTTAAAAGTGGGTATTGGCAAGTGGAAGTGGATCCAAAAGACAGGGAAAAGCTGCCTTCTCAGCAGGACAAGGCTGGTGGCAATTTAAAGTGATGGCTCTGGACTTGTGAAACACATCAGCCACGTTCATGCCTCTCTCAGCCTGTCTGTATCATCTAGGTGATATCTGGTGCATGCTAAAACATTTGAGCAGGAACTAAAACATTTACCAAGGGTCTGTGAGAAGCTGAAGGCAGCCAATTTGAAATTGAACCCAAGGAAATGTGAGATGCTTCAAAAAGAGGTAATTTATCTTGGGCACACAGTTAGTGAGGAGGGAATTTCCATTGAGAAAAAGAAAATTGAGGCTGGCCAGAGCTGGTCAGCTCCCCAAACACTCACATTTTACAGGGCTCTGCTCCTATTACAGAAGGTTTATTGTTGGGTTTGCTAATATTGCAAAACCAATGCATAGGTAGAGTGAGAGGGAAACTATTTCAGTGGTCAATAGAGTGTGATTACCATTTTCAGTGTTTGAAAAATGCTTTGGTGACTGCTCCTGTCTTGGGCTATCCATATTTCAACCCCCCTTTCATATTGAACACAGATGCCAGTGCTTATGGTTTGGGGGCACTATTGACACAAGGACACAAGCAACGTGAAAGGGTGGTAGTTTATTATAGCAAAAGTCTAAATCCCTGAGAGAAATTATTGCAGTATGTGAAAGGAACTCCTAGTATGGGTTAAAGGCGGCACGCAAGCTGATTTTCAGTGGCACTCACACTGCCTGGATCCTGGCCACCAGTCCGGGGGGCTCTGCATTTTAATTTAATTTTAAATGAAGCTTCTTAAACATTTTAAAAACCTTATTTACTTTACATACAACAATAGTTTAGTTATATATTATAGACTTAAAGAAAGAGACCGTTTAAAAACGTTAAAATGTATTACTGGCACGCGAAACCTTAAATTAGAGTGAATAAATGAAGACTCGGCACACACTTCTGAAAGGTTGCTGACCCCTGGGTTAAATCTATAGACAGATCATGCTTCCCTGCAATGACTCTTTAGATTCAGGAATCCTGAGGGACAGCTTGCCAGGTGTTTGGAAAAACTGCAGGTCTGGCCATGAGCATGAGAATGCTGGTTTCTTGTTCAGACAGCCTTGTGGGTGGCTAATTGCAAGCACTTCCTTGAGCAGAAAGCAATGAATTAGATGCTCAAGGGGATAAGTGTCCCTCCACTCCTCTAATTCCCAGAGCCCATAGTCCTGGTCCATCCACTGAATTAATGTGGATGAGGTGGCAGGAATGGATCCCAGATCAACTAAAAACCAAAGAGAGGATCCTGATATCAGGAGTGTGTGTGACTGGAAAATCAGTCAACAAATGCAGCCACCCTGGAATATAGTGTCCCCTCACAACACCCCAGGAAAAGCTTTCTGGTCACTGTGGGAAAACTTGGACTTCACAGATGAAATATTATATAGGAGATGGGAGAAACCAGTGGGTGAGCAATACAAGTGCCAGCTGGTTGTACCAGATACATTGAAAAAGGAGGTACCGAGGTGATGTCATGATCTTAAAACTACTGAGCACTTCTGGGGTTGCAAAAGCCTAAGCTAAGCGAACGGAGAATTTCTATTGGGTAAAACACAATCAGGATGTAGAAACGTGGTGCAGGAAATGTGATGCTTGCATTGCTAAGAAGCCCCCTCCCTTCCCCCTCCCCCCCAAATAAAACCTGAGAGAGGCCCTGTGCTGCAGTATTTTGTGGGGGCACTAGTGGAGCACATTTCCAGTGATGTTCTTGCACTATTTCCTGAAACAGAGGCTGGCAATCAATATTTGACTCAGCCACCAAATTCCACAGTAACAATAGTCACTCCTCAGAGGCTGTTTGAAAAGAAATCCACAGAGAGAAAGCCAGAGATTTAGATGGGAATAAAATTCATTTTGGGTTGGTGATTGTCAGGGCCGGCTCTAGGATTTTTGCCGCCCAAAGCAAAAACAATTTTGGCCGCCCCCCCCCATTTTTTAATTACCCCCACCCTCGGCCCCGCCTCAACTTCGCCCCTTCCCCAAATCCCCAGCCCTGCCTCCTCCCCCCAGGCTCTCAAGCCTGGGAGGGAGAGCAGCGGCGCGCGAAACAACTGTTTCGTGCGCCGCGACCGCTTGGGATCTCCCCCTCCCTCCCAGGTTTGAGAGCCTGGGAGGGAGGGGGAGACCCCGAGTGGCCACGGCGCGGGCGCCGCTTCTCCCCCTCCCTCTCAGGCTCTCAAGCCTGGGAGGGAGGGCGAGTAGCGGCGCGCGAGCGGCAGCGGAGGTGAGCTAGGGCGGCTGGGGCACATTTTTAGGGGCGGCATTCTGGCGCCGGCCATGCCGCCCCTAAAAATGTGCCGCCCCAAGCACCAGCTTGTTTTCCTGGTGCCTAGAGCCGGCCCTGGTGATTGTGACAGAATGTACCCCTGTGTCCACACCCGATTGTAATAATCTTTGTATAAGGTATGTCTTCTTGCAAGGTATCATCTGAAAAGTCATAATTTGCTGGTCAATATTCTCCTGATAAAACGTGTGGCAACATTGTATGTGAAGTTATAACATTCCACTGTATGCTGTTCTTAACACATGTTCCAAACTGAGGCAAACAGGTCTGTCTCAAAGAAAGAAATGTGTGCTCTTCTTAATTTGCATTTAAGCAGTAAACAGAGTCATCAAGCAGGAAGGGAAGCAAAAGAACCTCCAACAGGCAGGGCCGCCCGGGGGGGGGGGGGCAAGTGGGGCAATTTGCCCCAGGCCCCCACGAGAATACAGTATTCTATAGTATTGCAACTTTTTTTTATGGAAGGGGCCCCCAAAATTGCTCTGCCCCAGGCCCTCTGAATCCTCTGGGCGGCCCTGCCAACAGGTGAGGAAAAGCAGCAGGGGGCATCCTTTCCTGTAGACCAGGGATCGGCAACCTTTGGCACACGGCCCGCCGGGGTAAGCACCCTGGCGGGCCGGGCCGGTTTATTTACCTGCCGCGTCTGCAGGTTCGGCTGATCGTGGCTCCCACTGGCTGCAGTTTGCCACTCCAGGCCAATGGGGGTTGCGGGAAGTGGCGTCCAGCACATCCCTCAGCCCACGCCACTTCCCGCAGCCCCCATTGGCCTGGGTCGGCGAACCGCAGCCAGTGGGAGCCGCAATCAGCCAAAACCTGCGGATGCGGCCAGTAAACAAACTGGCCCGGCCCGCCAGGGGGCTTACCCTGGTGGGCGTGTGCCGAAGGTTGCCAAACCCTGCTGTAGACTTTCTATCTCCTGAATCTCAGCGGGAAATGTTTTCCGGGTGGGCGGGGGGACGACTGACCCTACAAAAAGGGAGACAAATACGCCAAGACACCCCTCCTCTTCTCTCACTTTCTGTCCATCAGTTCACTGCATGTGAAGGGATAAAGGAAGCAGCCGCTTAACAGAAGAAGGGGTCCTGACCGAAGACATTTGGCCAGTAAGACTATGGAGAGCATGTGGTGAGGAAAACTTTGCTTTGAGTTCCACATAGTTTGTTAAGCTAGAAATTAGTTGCGTTTCATCTTTTTTCCCCCTTGTAACCATTTCTGACTTTTACACTTTATTACTTGTATTCTCTATCTCTTTGTTGTTAATTTTATTGTTTTATCTAATCCAGTGTGTTTAAACTGAAGTGTTTAGGAAACTCCATTGGGGATAGCAAAATGTGTGCATACCTTTTCCATTGATGAAATAGCAGACCTATTTAAATGTGTATTGTCCAGGAGAGGGCTGGGCAGTACAGGACATACATTTTTTGGGGGGGGGGGGGAATCTGGGATTGGTGTTGGGGCTACCCTGCAGTATAATTCAGCCTGGTAAGAGCCTTGGTTTGGCTGGCTGGCTGAAGCATGCACACAGACATAAGTGGGAGTGACGTACATGTGTTCGTGAGCAATCCAGGCTGGAAGCTACAGCAGCAAAGCAGTGTAATTGGCACCCCAGGTTGGAGGACAGGGGTGACACACCTGCTCAGTCTGGATTGTACCCTGGGTATGTCACAATTATGTGAAAACATCTTGACAGAAAGCCACTGTATATATGTGAACAGTAAATCTTGTATCATTTTAAATTTGTTAAATTATTTCTTTTCTTTCTGTTTTGGGATGGGTTGTTGGGTGTAACAATTTTAGGCCTTATCAGGATGCTGAGCAAAGCAGAGATGGGGGTGGTATTTTGAGCTGGGCAAAACCTAGTTATGGGTTGAGTTAGAACTCCATTGAGATTGATAGGTGTGCACTCACCCTTCAATTAATATAACTGGAAGCTTAAACCCCCACCTAAGACAAAAGGTGTGTGAGTGAACCTTCCCAGTAACTTTTGGCTGAGTATTGTTTTGGGTATGTGTGAGTGGGGGTGGGGTGGGGTAACAGGGAAGACAGTTCACACAGAAATTGAGAACAAACAAGAACAGAGAGAAAAGGAGAAACAAGAAAGTCAAGCAGGAGCCTGTAAGCACAGTGTGACCCTGGAAAAAGCTAGAGAGCAAGAGCTTTAGGATCTGGCGTTGGCTAAAGAGGCTTTGAGGATGTACGCTAAGAAACTGCTCCTTTTCTTCTTGGCTCCTTCTGTGTTCAGAGACACAGGACTTCATAAATTCCTTGTACATAAATAAGATTGCATCAAAGAAAATACCAGACTCCATCAACTACTATTTCCATCTGGAACATCCCCAGGGCCTTGAACTTGACTAGCTGCTTGGGTCAAAAAGGGGCAATGATAACACAATAAATTATAAGCCCTAAGGGTTTAACTGGGATATGTAGCTCTTGTGTTAGCTCCCTGTACAGGCATGACTGTCACTCTGATTCTATTTTTAGCTCTTATGCAAACATCACATCTAATACTTTCCTTCTCCAAGCTCCTCAAACCAATTTTTTTGCTGACAATCTGAAGCCCTAATTTGCAGTGCCAGCAAAGTAAAATAGTTGATAGCAAGAACTCTAGCCAGCCATTACCCTTAGATATAATGAAGATAGTTAATAACTTTTTAAGGGGTGAGGCAGGAAGGCTGCATGAATCACATTTTTAGTGGTCTACCCTGCCCCTGATTAATACCAGAGGTGCTTCATTAAGTATGCATAGATGTACTGTACTTTGTGTGAACTAGGAAAAGGAATGTCAAATTCTTGCGTGTGTAATTCCAAAAGCCTTTTTCACTGTTCTCCCCTGGAAAGGATAAGCTAAGATGTCTGACTTTCAGTCCCCTTTAAAGTGATGCACTACGGAAGTCAGAACCAACCTTGACAGAACACAGAGGTTTGTTATCACTTGCTGCATGCTCAGGGAGTCAGGACTGCTCGGTGAGGCTATATTCACATTAAATTGCTTTTTTTCTTTAAAAAGCTGGCTAGAAGTGTCACAGAGTGAAACAAAAAGTGCCATTCAAGGAATACAAATCCTAAATGAAACTCAGATTTAGCCAGATATCCAAAAATATCAGATAATGAACAAAAGATCAAAAAACTTCCTGAACAGAGTTCAGAATTCTTTGGCAGTCCTGTTATTCTGGGGCCACTGATGTAACAAATGAACAGAAATCAATGCTAAAGCCTATACCAGTGAGTTCTTTGAGTCTGTGGACCGAATGGTCTATTGCTGACAGGTTTTCTGCAAATCCATTGGGGTCTCAGCTGCAAATCCACAGGGCCATGGTGTGCAAATTAGCTATTCAGGCTACACTGGCAAAGACAGAGAAAGCAATGTGCAATCTGTTATCCTGTCTAAATATCTGTGGCATAAACAATCACTTTATAATGATTACAGTTATTTGATCCTGCAATTTAATTGTGTTATAAAACCCTATTTATTATGTAGCTGCATGGTTTATAAGAGCCACACTACAAAAGACTTGGCATGGTTGGAGCCTATATGTTTGTCAGTAATTTGCAAGGCATGCCTATTAAATACTAATTTTGAAAGAGTGTGAAAAGACTGTCAGGAAAAAGTATGCTTTGTTATACATAAACCAATCCAGCAAAATTAGCAGTATGAGGACTTTTTAGGAAAACACTCCAGTGAAGAATTCACCACCCTATGCTGAGAGCTGCAGAGGCTGAGGGAAACAAAGAAAAGATAGAAATGTACATCCTAATCTAATGCAGTTTAGGAAACTACTATGCTGTCAATTTACTGAGCTGTAGATGTAGAAACAGAATGGAGCCTTTCAATTCTGCTGCCTTCTCCCTGGGGTTAGAGACTGGTTGCCATGGATATCCTGGATTCCTGCAGCTAATGGGAGGGAATTCTGTAGCTGTGGTATCCTGGGGACTGTCTAGGGTGAAACATGAAATGGAGGCCTATGGGTGTGGTGGTGCAGTACTCCAAAACAGAAGGTCACAGGGTTGGCTTCCAACAGCGTTAAAGCTGAATTTTATTTCAAGTCACATTCATTTCTGTATTCCTGAAAATCAAACCTTTTTGTACTTCCCCTACTGTGCAACAGAATCATCATTGCCTTTAAATGGTTACTATCACAGCACTAACTATTGTACATAATTAGATGTGCACCAATGGTTCGCAGGATTTTTTTAACCATACCTTCAAGCGTGTAAAAAAATAATAATTTAAAGTAGGTTTGGTTTTAAAACTGGTGATTCCAAAACATGAAGCAGCAACAAAGCCTGCATTTACAATACAGGTAGGTAGGTGTGTGTGTGTGTGTAAGAGAGAGAAAGGAGATGGGATGTACTAGAGATTTGTTTTTCATTTTTAAAATACTAGAGCCTGATCCCGCAACTCTTACTCCTGCGGGAAATCCTTGCACATGAGAGCAGTGCTACTGACTTCAGTGGAACGTACTTGTGTATATAAGGATAACTCATGTGAGTAAAAATGTCAGGATCAGGCCCTTACACTGTGTCTGTTTGTTTCTTACACTGCTTCTCACACACTGCACCCCTAAACCCCTTCCATTTTTCTGCCTTTTAAAAAACGGACCATGCTCATGTTTATGGGGAAACAAATAATAACCCTCTGTTTTGCTGGAATGGTAGGATGAAGTAAAGGAATGATATTTGGCTATGGTATTAAATACTGATGTGCTGCTGAATGAATTTAAACCCTGCCCTTCATAGTTCTCTATTTGCTAGGGTCCTCTGCTGCTGTAGCAATTAAATTCAGATTCCCCTCTGCCTTCGCTGCATTGCTATACAGCATGATGTATTACACTGCGGGTTAACTGAAGCTGCTCACTGATTTCTGTCTCAGTCTAATATATATACAGGAACCGGTAATACTGTCAGCTCATAGCTGTGTCCTGGTTTTAAGGTGTCATGTATTGTCTGCCTAGAACTCAGCATGGGATGATAAGATGAGGGCTGTGGAGGTAGGACTGGCCTCAGTTGACTTGTGAGTCATGGGAGTGTGTCTGAGAGCGGTGCAGTGATGACAGACCAGTCTCACTGAGGACAGAGGGCTCTTTTTAATTTTTTTAAAACATCATTATCTCTTTATTAAGTTTTCATAGAAATACATAAAAGATTTTTTATCCCCCATAGTGTGCTCATCTCTCTACAAAACATGTAAGAAGGCAACATTCCTGCTCCTAGAGGCTTATAAACTAAGGCTCCGGTCCTTCACTTATGCACCTGCTTAACTTTATGCATCTGAGTAGTAACTGCGTCACGTGTAACTGAAGTCACGCATTTGCAGGATTGGGGCCTAATGGTTCAATCCTGCAGAAACTTGCCCCCAGATAATCCCAATAGATCAATGCAACCATTCAGGAATAAGGACTACTTTGGGGATAAGGATTTTTAGGATGGGCCCATAAATAAAATTCATTACACCACAAACACATAAAATATAGCAGATGAGAGAATGAAGGGCTATGGGTTTTGTTTAATTTTTGTTTTCTACAGAGTGTTAGTGGCTATGGTGGACTTCCACTGTAGGCTTTGAGCTAATCACCAATATGTTTGTCAGATTACATTAATTTATAGCCATGTAATACGTAAACATTATGAGCCAAATTAATCCCTGATGTAAATCTATTGACTAATGGAGTTACGCTGGGGATGAATTTAGTCCATTATGAATACATCTATTACAAGTTCTTTCTATCAGTAGGATAGATATTCCTTGTTTTTTAGGATTACAAGGAAGTAGCAATCATAGTCACAATCTGCTTTTGCATCTTAACTAATAATTTTAGTAATAAATCCTGGTTTTTCTATATTTAATAGAAAATGGTGTTTTATGAAGGCCACAGAGTCAGGTAATCCATCAAACGTGCTCATTTTCTGTAAATGGAGAAACCAGTGTGATTATTAGATTGATTCAAATCCAAAAGTAGCTATAAACAGATTTTATTTGATGGTAAGAACAGAAAACTAGTTTGGAAGAATGGCCCTGGCTAGATTTGAGATCTTCTCCTGGAGCCTCCACCTGATGCAGTTTTGCACTCACATCTCGGTCCCTGGGGCGCCATCGTGCCTGAAGTTGGTAAACAATTGAGCTTTTGCTGTGGTCGCCCTGATAGTGTGGAACTTGCTCCCTGCTGAAATCTGGCTTTCTTTATCTCTCCCTACATTTACAAATACCTAAATGCTTATTATTTTCAGCATTGTTTTTAAATTACAACCACTGTTGCTATTTTATTGTTCTTATTGATTTTTGTTTACTCTCCCTTGTTTGGAATTTTTGTTGAGGTTGGGGTAGTTCTTTTTATTAGTTAATGAGAAATTGTTTTTATGATTGTTCACCACCCCGAGCACTTTTGTGGGGGGTGGGGTGCTTTACACATTTGTTATTTATTATTAGAGTGGTGTAACTGAGAAGAATTTGGCCAATTACATTTAATATCCCCGTTGAAGGGAAAAAAATTCTGTCAGCAGGGAAAAATAAATAAATAGTTTATGTAAGAGCTGAAAAAAAGAGGAAATATTTCTCTTCCACGTATTAGAAAATGTGAATAAAATGTGTCTCCCCCAAAATATACTGGAATTGTAGGTGAATTGTAACTGAACCCGGGATTACCAGGTCATACCCAGTCAAACCTTTAGAAGTAGGAGGGAGGAACCCTTGTCTTTAATTTTCACACTAGGAAACTGCTTCTTAAAAGCCATCCTTTTTCTTCACTGGGAGGAGGGAGAGGTCCCTGTGTAAACTGAGCCTTGTGCTGTGGCCCATCTTTTAAAAAACCTTTTCTGGTTGTTGTTGGTCGTGGTTGTTTTTAAAGCAATGCTATTGCCATTTAGTGGAGTGATGGACAAAGATGGTGATCAAAGTATCTCACAACGAAGTTCATTAAATTAAAGCCATTGGTGGTTACTTCATTGAGTTCTCAGATGCTGTCTGGCCAGTTGAAGAATGGCACTCTTACTACACCATTGTTTGCACTCAGTGGACCAATTCTGTGCTCAGTTGCACTAGTGTAACTTCTGTTAAAGTCAGTAGGATGCACACGCATGTTAATTAAAGACAGAATTGAGTCCTCAGCGTCTTGTACTGCTGCTTTATTTAATTATCACTCTACTATTTTACTGCCCTCCCTTATTTTTATCTTGCTTCTCTGCTTCAGCCTTTGTCCTACCCATCTGGCTTGCTACACAACACACAGGCCACCCTTCAAGACATTGCTTGGCAATAATTCAAGGACTTTTATGTAATTCGTCATCTGCAAGGACATCAAATTTCATACGAAATGTGGACAAAATGGAGATGAACCAAGCTAATCTCTTTAGCGTTCTTCATCACTTGTGGACATTTAACTCATGAGCAGGGGTGTCCTTTCTTAACAGCAGGAACAGGCTAATGGGCCAAGAAGGAAAATCATTTAGAACTTAGTTGCTTCTGAGAAGCATAACATTCTTTGTCCAACAAAATGGACTCATTTCGTAGAAAAAAATCAAGGAGGACTGTGATAACTGCCAAGTAACCCTCCAATGTTCAGTGCAACTTGGGCAATTGAAACACTAAGGAGATCTCATAGGTATAACTCAGTCTCCAGTGCCATTTGTGAAAGATGCCAGACTGATGGCATTGGAAACTGAATTCTTCTAGCCTCAGAACAGGTACCACACGGGAAGTGGCAGTGCCAGTTTCCATGCACCATCCCATTCAGATGCCTCATTTCACAGTGAGCGGGCCAAACTTATCAGTGAGAAGGTACTTCAGTCTTTGGCCTCTGGGTTTGGACTTCTCTGAAGGATATCAACTGTGATGGCAGTTCACCATGTGAACTGCCCCGAGACCATTATACCATTGAACATAGTCCTATAGCTTTAAAATTCTGCTCGACCTGAGGGAGGGAGTACCTTTTTACAGGAATTCACTGTTACTAGAGAGGGACAATTTTAAGGTACCAGAATGGCAGACCACCAACAAGTGTTATATGGTGATGATCTTGTGCTGGAAATGCACCTTAGAGCTGTCACTCATCTAGGATGAGTGTGATTTTGATGGGGGTGATCCTGAACTTAGCTAGTGGAATGTAGCTGAATGCAAATCTTAGGGCTCATAGAATGTCACTACAAGATAGCATCATTTTGTTGCATTGCCATCACATTTCACTGTGACATGCTGATGTAATGTGCCGTGAATGCCGTGATACTGTGATCTAAGTATTGCCTTATATTGATACATGAGTGTGTTCCATCAGGCTAATTCATGTAAGCAACAGCCTTACCTGTGACTTGAAAGGTGTAGTTTTGAATACTTATATGCATAATTAAGCAGCTATACCACATAATACATCCTACTAATTTGTTGACCAAAATGCAGTGCAATAATTTTCTAACATAAAAAGGAAAAGCAGTACTATAGCTACAACAGGAAGAAGACAGCATTGGCATTAGCCTTTGACTGTTAAAACAAGGAAATGTCCTTGTAGAGCCATAAACAATCTGATTTCAGTAATTTCTGAGCTTGGGAACAGAGGTACAGTTTATTCCCTCCAGCAGCAAGATTTTGATTTTTAACTTCATCTGCAACCAAACAGTGAAGGGGGTGGAGGGCAAGAGGGAGGGGAATTCCCAGACCTACAAAAGTATTATTGTGTTTTCAGAACCCACATGACACTAGCTGGGAATTGCTGCCAGTATTTTAATAAGAAGTCCTCTTCCCTCCAAAATAACAATAATACAACCCCCCCCCCCCCGCCACACTTTTCCTTGTACTAAGACTGTGTGCTCAGATACCATGGTGAGGCACCCAGATACCAGAGGGATGGGTATGCTATAAGTTCCTAGATGGAGAGAAGATGCTTGTAGACAGGAAAGATGAGAGACTGGGACTCTATTATCATTTTCCAGTTTAAATAAACACATTGTCTCATAACCACCCAGGAGGCACCTCACTTGCCAAAACCAACTTGCAATACGTTGAGTCAGATTTTCAAGGGGTCAGCACCTAGCAGTTCCCATTAATGTCAATGGGAGCTGCTGAGTGCTGAGGACATTTAAACAACTGGCCATAAGCGCACAGGCTAGAAATGTTTATGCTTTGTTTCTGAAAAGAAAATATGCTGATTATATGGGAAGTAGAGCATAGTGCTCAACTTGTGTCAGTTGAAGTGCTGTGTGAGAGAGAAATGCTTGTAGGGTGGCCCTGGGATATCCTGAAAACTGAAGGATGGGGGGCTTCAGGAAAATGTTCTGAAAATAGCTGACAACTGCAAGATGGTGCATTCCAAAAGCAAACCATTTGCTCTTCAGCGGCAGCTTTATGAACCCACCGATAAAAGTTCGACTTTGCAGAAAGTTGCTGAGCTCTATCAGAGGCAGGGAATTCAGCCCTCTTTTCTGTTTGGGCTGAACATTAGTAAAGCACATACATACTTTACACAAAGAACCAGTATCCACATGGGGTATGTATGATCCATAGCACAAGGCCAGTTCTCAAGAAAATAAATAGTGTTTGTATTGTTGTGTACTGCAATAAAAGTGTGACACACAGGGATGCTGGTAATAGAATGATATTTACAAAAGTTAGTTACAAAAAGATGTACCTCCATGACATGATAGGGGTCGATATCTGTAGCTTGAGTTTACGGTTACATGTGCTCTAATTCAATTCACATTAGTTAGACTCATTTTAAATACAGTTGTTGCTAGCAAGCTAGCACCATTTTCTCTGGCCAGCTAGACAGGTGTAAACTCTTTATAAACTGATTTATGAAACATGCTAAAAACTAGCGCTCTGGTATTCTCAGTGGCAAAAGGTGTTTCTCCCCCTGCCCTCTTCCATCCCTTACCTAATGAGCAGCTTTATTTGAACTTTACCTCCTCCCACATCTCCAAACACTGGATTGATAAGCTGAGGTCAGCTGATGTTGTCATATGCTGCCAGCTATCTCCTCTCTGATCTCCCTCTGCCAGCTCCTCCACATTTGCTGTGCTGTAGTGAAAGGCAAAGGGGAGGGGAGAGCAGAGGAGCTAGCAAGAAGGTGAGCAGAGGCAGAGAGGAAGCAGCCAGGGGCGGCTCTATGTATTTTGCCGCCCTAAGCACGGCAGTCAGGCGGCTTTCGGTGGCGCGCCTGCCGGAGGTCCGCTGGTAACGCGGATTCGGCGGCATGCCTGTGGGAGGTCCGCCGGTCCCACGGCTTTGGCGTACCCGCTGCCGAATTGCCGCCGAAGCCGCGGGACTGGTGGACCTCCCGCAGGCATGCCGCCGAAGGCTTCCTGACTGCCGCCCCCACAGCGACCAGCAGGTCGCCATCTGCGGTGCCTGGAGCCGCCCCTGGAAGCAGCTGCCAGTGCCTATAGCAGGGGCGGGCAAACTTTTTGGCCTGAGGGCCGCATCGGGTTGCCCAAATTGTATGGAGGGCCGGTTATGGGAGGCTGTGCCTCCCCAAACAGCCAACTGTGGCCTGGCCCCCGCCCACTATCCGACCCCCCCCTGCTTCTCACCCCCTGACAGCCCTCTCGGGACTCCTGCCCCATCCAACCCCCCCCCATTCCCTGTCCCCTGACTGCCCCCAGAACTCCTGCCCCTGACTGCACCCTCTGATGCCCCATCCAACCCCTCTTCTCATTCCTGAGCTCCCCCGGGACCCCTGGCCCATCCAACCACCCCTTCTCCCTGTCCCCTGACCGCCCCCGGAACTCCTGCCCCTGACTGCCCTCTGCCACCTGATCCAACCCCCCCTCCTTCCTGACTGCCCCCCCGGGGACTCCTACCCCCATTCAACCCCCCTGTTCCCCGCCCTCTGACCACCCGGACTCCTATCCACAATCCCACCCCCTGACCACCACCACCCTCCCGAACTCCCCTGCCCTCTATCCAATGCCCCCTGCTCCTTGCCCCCTTATTGCGCTGCCTGGAGCACCGGTGGCTGGCGATGCTACAGCCACACCGCCCAGAGCAGCAGGACAGGCAGCCGCGCCGCCCAGCACAGCACAGAGCACTGGGTCAGGCCAGGCTCTGCAACTGCGCTGCCCAGCAAGAGCTCGCAGCCCCTCTGCACAAAGCATTGCGCCAGTGGCGCAGTGAGCTGAGGCTGCGTGGGAGGGGGAACAGCGGGGGAGGGACCGGGGGCTAGCCTCCCGGGCCAGGAGTTCAGGGGCTGGGCAGGAGGGTCCCACCAGCCGCCATAGTTTGCCCACTTCTGGCCTATAGAGAGGAGAAGACCTGAAGAAGAGCTCTGTGTAGTTTGAAAGCTTGTCTCTCTCACCAGCAGAAATTGGTTCAATAAAAGATATTACCTCACCCACCTCATCTCTGTAGAGAGAACTGGAGTTTAAAATGTCTCTCCTGTTGATGGCCTTGTGTAAAGCTGCACAGCTCCTTCTGGTGGGGAAACTGAATATTAACCAGGAGCTTCCATGAGCTCCTTCCAGCACATCATTATCTTAGCAGAAATCAGCACCAGCATATGGATACATAGGCCTTGTTTTCAGACCTTGGTCCAGCTGTGTATTTACTTTTCCTGTACTAATAGCTGTGTCTGCAAGAATTAAAATTACATAGCTATATTCTCTCCAGTGCCAGAACACCACTTGGTGTGTGTGGGGTGGGATGGTGTGGGGAGGGAAGAAGGGACATAACGGGGATCCAGTTAAGATTCCCTGAGTCTGAGGATCTGTCTCTGCCTTGAAGTGACTTAGATGAGCTTCTGGGCTGCTCTAAATTCTGCCATTGGCAAGAGTTCTTAAGTGATCCTGTACCAGTGGAGGTTGGTGTTGTGTGCACTCGCCCTCCATCCCTCAGCACATCCCTTTCACTGCAGGAGAGGGGGGAATGGGGCACAGGCACAGGATCTGGCTACTGCATGCTTGTGCCAGGAGGGATTCCCCTCTTTCAGGGCCATTCTCTGCTGGATATATGTGGCCAGATTACAGCCCCTTAGTGCCCCTTGAGCAGTGTGATGGGGTTATGAATGCAGTAGAGAATCTGGGCCAAGTGCTGAGGTCCCAGTAAAAATCAGACATTGGGGGTTTATTACCCATTTCTGTTCACATGGAGAACTTTTCCTCCCTGTTTGACAGAAAAAATATTACTGTTTAAGTTGTCAGTCTTTACTCTGCCAGTTGTCATAGTGCAGATTCCTTTTGAATACTTCACAATATCAGGACAGAGAAAGAGAAAATGAAGCTAAGAAATTTTGAAAAATGTATTGTTTTGGGGCTTTCCAGACTTTGCAGATTTTTCTTCTGCTCGGCAATACTTTGGGGATGGGCAGTTATAAATGATGGACTACAGAAATATCCTACCCACTCACAAAGCATGTTTTATTTACTGAGATATCTGTGGGAGGAGTGGCAGAGGGGATGTTATGGGTTCAGAGAGGAAGAATGACTGCAGAAATGACAAGTTCCCTCTTCTCACTCTAAAAAAAATCTTTAATAAGGCTTACAAAAACTTTCTTGAGGTGCAAAACTCCCCTCTGTATACTCACTGATTTTGTGTGTGTGTGTGTGTGTGTGATTTTCCTGTAAAACAATTCAATTCCATGGTTTTTGCAATGCCTTGCCAATAATCACGATTCTGCCTTCAATGTGCTAGGCTAAGCTTACACTCGATGTTGATCAACTCTTTTATTTTATTTTTAAAAATATCAGTCAGGGAATGTGAGGCAGTTGAAAAGCACTTGTCGTTTTATGATGTTGTCCAGTGCTTCCATTTAAATAGTGCAGTTTTGTGTCCAAGGGGCTAGGATGTGGATAGTCATAAAAGTGAAAAACCTGATTACACAGTATTTATTGTCATTCCCCTTTTTATAGAATAGTCTGTGAAGCTTTGTTCCATTGTGTGTCTTTGCACCCCTGACTGCTACTCTAGCAATCTTGCATTTACTACTGCTTTACAGTCTTTAGCTACTACAAAGGAAGAGTTTTTTCTCTATAGATCATTCTGAAGGAAATTATTTTATACAGTGTGTGGCAAGAATCTTGCCATCAGGGTCAATGACCATCTAAGGAATTACAGAATAACTTAAATAAGATATAGGAAGCATGCAGTCCATCATCCTGCTGGCACAGGATCATCCCCTGGGTATATTTTTCTAATGCCTTGTTCAGTCTAATTTTAAATAGGGGAAAACTTTAAATATGATTTTAAAATAATCTCAGTTGATTTGGCCAAAAATGTTAATCATGTAGATTAGCTATCAATCCATTTTCTCCAGATGATCAATCAGTTTTAATGCAAATTATCACATCCTCAAATCAGGCCACTGAATAGCAAGTAGTACTTTCTTTGTCAATAGGGGGTTTGTGAGAAGGGAACTTTTTCCTCAGCTTTTGGAATATCACAGAGACCATTGTTAATTACTGTAATTAGGACACAGCAACAGGTAAACAATCTTTTTTCTTCTAGGAAAGCAAGGATTGTACTTTAAACACTCACATTATTACAGCAACATGAGGTCTAGTGCCATCTAGCTAACTACCAAGATAACTCACATTCCCTTAGCCAGGAATTGCCACCTAGAGTCCCGAAGCTTCCCTGCATAGCTTTTTCTCACGTATGGAGTTTCCTCTTCTTTGTTCCCTCAGTAGGAGGGTGGGATTTGACCCCTGCAGGTGTGGCAGGTGGTACAGCCTACAAAAACCACAGATTCCTTGAGATCCACAGTAGAATGCGACCATTCATACAGAGGCCCTGTGCCTCCAAACTGCAACCCATGCCCTTCACGAAAGGTCCTTCACTAGTTGCTGTTTCCTCAGTGCCCCTCGGGGTAGGGTAAGTCATAGTAGAGAGGGGAAACTCATGGAAACCATTGGTTGGTGTTTACACAGAACTAATTTATGCCATGATGATCTATGGGTTTGGTGGTAGGGGCTGGTACTGCAGTTCCTCTCCCTTTAAAATGCCGATCACCACGCAACACCTGTGCAGAAGCTTGTATTGGATTGGAGCACTGGGAGAGGGAGAGAATGGGTAGTATGTTGCAGAGCTAGCGATATTCTTTCTCTGTCATCTTCCCCAACCCAGGTCAGGCCAACTTGGTTTTTCTACACTTTGTCTCAGCAGAGGAGGGTAACTTGTTGTCTGAGGTTCAATATGGCCATGGACACTGGAGACAGCTATTCATTTGCCTCCCTGGGAGTGGGAAGGTACCACAACTGTTGCTAAATATACAGGAGCAGAAAGACAATGAAGAGAGAGCAACACAAATTTTTACCTTCAGGAACCTACTTATATGTGTGATAACACCTCACAAATACTCTGATTGCTCATATATTGTTTAGTTTTTTCCTTTTTATTTTACCATTAGGAACACATAGCCTGTGATAGTCTCTGGCTTAAAATGAAGTTCTAATTTGAAAAATGACACCATGTGGTTCCACATTTTTTCCTCTTGTTAATTTCCACATCAAATGTGCTCAATTTACCAGTTAAAAGGTGGAGTTTTCCAGCTGCCAATGCTGCAAACTCAGCCGGAGATTTGAAAGGCAAACAGTGTGCATTCTTACTTTTATATCACTACTGGTTAATTAAAAAAAAAAGTGCAGGCCGAATTCTGCCCTCTTTGACATGTGTTCAACCCCCATTGTCTTCACTGGGCTTGCACAAGTGTACCTGTTTGGAACTTGTCCAACAATTCTGTTGATACACAATAAGCAGCAGAGTTGGGCTCATTCTCTCTTCTCTGTGTTTGCTCTGCAGGGCCAAGAAGAGTTAAAAAAGGTGATAAAAACTTATTTTTGTCACCAAAGGGAAGAACCCCGACCCTGATTGCACACAGGGAGCAGATCTATGGAATAAGAGTTTGCCAGTTTTACACAGTCTTTTTTACAGAACAGAACCACACTTTAAGTAACAAAGGTATTTTTAATAGAAATAAAATCCTAAAAGACAAATTCTTTGGATTTTGCTTATGCCAGCAAGTGTTTTCCATCAACGTGGTTTTATATATGCCCACAAGGGATCTAATGAAGCTATTTTAAAAAATAGTAAACACAAAATCAGTCTGTAGAAAAATCCAGGCACTCTATCAGCATACTAAGTACATGGCAGACCTTGAGACAATCAAACTAATACCAAAGCCCAGGGAAGTATCCATGTAAGCAGATGGTTCTGCCTCAAGATGTTATTCTCTGATGGCTATCCAAAGAAGAGGATGAAGAATGGAACCATGTGCTATGTTACTGGCTCTCTATTTAATGCCTTAAAAATGCATTAAAAAATGTAACAATTTGTGCTGATTAAGCAAAAACGGAAAACAAAATAAAGATTAAATTTCATTAGAAAGAAGAAAAAAACCAAGTTCTGTCTCCTCAAAATCATTAAGCTACAGCTTTTTTCCAAAACTGAAAATGGAGAATGGCCAGAGCCATCTATTATTAGTGCTGCAAGCATATGCAATTATGGCATGTAAGGGCTGCTCTACATCCAGAAATGGTATCACTTTACATTTGTTTTTAAATTCATGTAGCTAAATCAGTGCAACCCCCTTGTGTTGATACTCAGAAATCAATTTGAGTGGCTAACGTCAATCTAGTTTAATTAGGCTAAATCATGCTTAGCCACTCTTAACCCAATCTGAGTGTTCACTGGTTTAAGCATATCAATTTAGAAACAGAGTTAACAGAATCTGAGCCACTCAGTTAAAGTGATGCAATTTCTGGGTGTAGACCATCCCTCAAAATGTTTCTCTCCAGTTTAACATGGTCATTTCGCCTTTTGCTCTGTCCCCTTTCTTTCTTCCCCTTTCTTCCTCTCCCTTCCTCCCTCTTCTTGTTAACCTTCCCCTTCCGTTTTCTCCCAACTTCTCGTCTCCTTTTTCTACCGCCCACATTTAAACTTCTATTGCTGCCCATTGGGACTCATGAAGACAGATCCTTATTAAGGATCTTAATAATAGTAGTTATAGTGGTGGTATTGATTCATAATTTCAAAGGAGCATGCCATCTTCATTGTCAACAACGAACAATGGCCGGGCAAGGTGAGGAAGCACTTATTTCCCTTTGAAGTGCCACTGGTATAGTCTGTCTTAAATTCTTTGGAATTTTTATGTCCTGGCAGAAGTTCTCAAATGATAATGGAATAGGCCTACTGAGAAACAGCCGTAGTCTACCAGGAGAGAAGTTGACACATACCAAATTATTTAATTTTCTGACTTAACGTGGATTCAAACTTAAAAAAAGCAAGAGGGAGAGACCAACAGCATCTCTCAGGTATGCGTCTCACAGAGACATATCCCAGGGTTGATAGTTTTGCCATGATTTTATTCTGTAGTCTCCTGTGATCATCTGTTTGTGGTTTTAACATTACCCAAGGCAGCAGAAAGAAAATGATACAGCAGCCTTTCGTTTTACGACTCAGAGAAACAAAGCCTTAAGAAAATAGAGACATTATGATGCTAATAGTTAGGATTAGTTTACCTCTGCAGAAAATCTATTACAATAATATTTTTTGAATGAAATGAAATTGATTTTCTCTTCCCCAAAGTCCTACAGAATTTAAATTGTGGTTTTTCAGTTATCTATTACACAGTACTTAGGACTTCTCTTATCAGCTATCCCGTGTATTCCAACACATAGCCAGCGATGCATGCATACAGAGAAAATGAATAGACTTGTATGAATCTAACCTTTCTATAGAATGCATGTAAAGCACTGTCTGTGCTCTTTTTTATTTTATTAATTTTTTCTAGGCCAAAAAGCCTGCAGGAATCTACCTATCTATCTATCCTCCGCTGCCTGGAATCTTTTCAGTAACTGTATTAAGCACACTCACCCAGAAACAAAATAGAATATGTATTTAATTTTGACAGATAATTATAAGCTATGTGCATTTGAAGGTCCTGCAGTTACCTATTGTAGCACTAACAGGTTCCCTCTTCCCATGATATTTACTAAGATTACAAGGGAAATAAACCTGTTAGATGCAATGTCCTTATTTTACTACCTTCAAAGACTGTTTGACATAAATATATACTGGCGTCAACAGCCATAAATTTATCAGTTAGGTAGGGATACATTGCACTTATCATGCACATTTGACAGCCTCACCTATAATCTGCCCACTAATGCATTTCCGCTGGGACTTCTTTGAACATTCTCTACTTCTGAAAAGCTTCCAATGTCTGCCATTTTTTATAAAGAAATCAATTTACCACAAATGTTTTCTTAATTCCCCCAAATGAAGAATCCCTATACCCCCCTCAAAAATAATATTGGCTCAAAGCACACCACACAGACAATATTCAATCCTGGACCAATGATATGTTTAATATCAGATATCTTGAAATTCTGCAGAGCTAGATATGGGAACTTTGTGCCATTGGAAAAGGCAGCTCCCCAGCTTTCCAATGGGATGCACAATTTTACAGGAGTGCTATATCAAAGGTATATATGTGAACATTACAGACGAAAAGCTACTCTAGCAGAAGATTAATTAGGTTGCAAAAGTCAAGAACTTGCAAGTTAGGAAGTGCATGATTTTCATTATCCTGTGCACCCTTAATTCTGCCCTCGTAAGCATCCTTCCTGTGCACTGAAAAAGTAGTATGTGACTATATAGTTATATACTGTATCCCAATGCATATAGACAAGGTGGAGGTGAGAATTTAGAATCACTAATGTTTATTAAATTGATCAATTCTTTTTTATCCATCAGAATGTGGTCTTATATAATATGTTCTCTTGGATGTGATTTTTTTCTTTGTAAAAATTCTAGATGATAATTTTCTAACTCCAAGGACGTTTTACTACTGGCAGCACATGACTTTCAGCATATGTCCTTTAGATTGAACTCCTCTCCCCTCCCCGATAACACAGCTCCCCTCCTCATTATAGAGAGATGCTTAAGAGATCCATCCTGTTCTCTATATAACAATGCTCATTAGAATAGACTGGATCTCTACGAGGCACTTAGCAATTAAAATTTAAATCACTTAGTGTTTAAAATTTTCTAGGCAATTGCACTTAAAGTGTTAAGTTTTTGAGTTCTTCACTGCCTTTTGGAATTATCAGGAGTTGTGTGGCAGAGCTGAGTGGGTCATGAGAAGAGCATTGAACTGAAAGAGGTAGGGCACAGAGATGGCTCTGGAGTCTGATGTGGTTAGGCACCTTCGTAATTGACAGGTCCACTAAGGTCTAGTGGAGGGAAGTGCCACTCTGTTGGATTGGGACCATCAGGGTGCTGCTTCCCTCTTGGTGACCTTGGCGGAAGGGAGAGAGTGGGATGGGAGCCATGTCACCAATTGAGATATTTCTTGGGGGCAGAGCAAATTCTGGTCCCCGCTACCTCCACCGGCAGGGACCTGTTGCAGTCCTTGCTCACCTTCCTTCCAGCCTCCCTTCTCTCGCTAGGAGTTGAGTTCTTTGCAGACTCCTCTGCACTCCACCCTACAAGAGCAGACATCCCATGCACCAGGCTGCAACGCCATTTGGCCTGACCACCCTTCCATCTGAATGGAGGAATAGCCGGGCCAAATTTGAGTGGCCTTGTGATCCTGTATACCAGGTCACAATGACACTCACTGAAATTTGGCCTGGCCACCCCTCCATTTGTACGGGGGGGAGGCCTGGTCAAATTTCAGTGGTGTTGTGACCAAGCAGCCAGAGCAGTGCTTTTGGACTGCTCCGTCAGCAACCATGCTGATTTAGTACAGGAACTCTTCTTAAAAGTGATCATGCCATGCACCTTCACCACCCTCCCCGCCCCCCGTATCTGTGGCCTATGGAAATTTGAGTAAGTGCAAAAACCTTGTGGGGGCATTCACCATTTCCACAACCCACTCTAATTGACACCATTGGATGGGGGACAGAAAAAGAATGAGGCGAGGGGCTTGCAGCTTCTGTGTTTCCAGCCTCTGTCAAAACCAAGAACCATGAGATGAAATCCTGGCCCCCTTAAAGTTTAATGGCAAAAAAATTGCACATTCCAGAAGCTCCTGTCAGGGAGCAGAGTTGGCTTCGGGAGGCGAGCGCTGCCTGACGTCTGCAGTCCAAGGTCACAAAAAGAATATATGACAGACCTGGGACTCAAACCTATGATTCCTGACTCCTAGGCTCAAGCTTCAATCACTAATCTACATAGCCTCACCTTCAAGGTGGAGGATATCAGCATTCTTATTAAAGGGGAAGATTTTAAATAACTTGCTAAATGAAGCTTTTTCAAATGTTTACTGGTAAGGCAGAGTGATGTAACAGATGGTACTCTCTTTGATTGACTATAGAAATCTTGGGTGTGATTCTGCTCCTAGGTACTGCTGTCAGTCAGGAGTAACTCCACTGAAATCAGTGTGAAACTGGTATGAGTTCAGAATTGAGCCTATTGTGGGTAGGATTGCACTGAATGCACTTGACAGCCTGAACTGTACAGAAGCTTGCACAGATCATCATTGTGATGTGTGTGAACAATTGAACAGGTTGAATTTGGAAGTGGGATGGCACATTCACTGATTTCAGTTTTGTTGTGTGGGATGAAAGTGATTCATCAGGGTGCATGACCCTCTTACAAAAACTCTGCTGTAAATCTTATTGAAAACTAGAGAAACAAAATGCTTTGTAGACAAACAGTTTGGCTCAATTCCCTCGTCAGTGTTTACCCAGGCTGCAGACTGTTTTACCAAAAGAAATCAAAGAATAAATATGCTCTAAGGTCTAAAGATTCTCCCAACTATGTAAAACCCAAAATAAGGGCTGGGAAGGGCAGATGCTCATTTGCATTTCTGGCATCCGGTGCTGATGCCTGGAAGAAGATGTGAGAAATACTGGTACCGTGGTGCGTGTGCATTAATATTTAAAGGAAAAGTGCATCTAATAGAACAGCTACCCGTTATGCATATTTCTCTCACATGGTAAAAAAGTGCAAACTTCATATTACCAAATGTCAGTTAAAGCTGATTTTCAGCAAACCAAAGAATCCACTAGGCCAGGGGTTCTCAAACTTCATTGCACCGCGACCCCCTTCTGACAACAAAAATTACTACATGACCCCAGGAGGGTGGAGTGAAGCCTGAGCCCTGCCATCTTGGGGGGATGCAAATCCCAAGGGCTTCAGCCCCATGCAGGGGCTTGTAACCTGAGCTCCGCCACCCAGAGCTGAAGCCCTGAGGCTTCAGCTTTGGCCCTGGGCTGCGAAGCTCAAGTTTCAGCTTCAGCCCGAGGCCCCAGCAAGTCTTAACGCCAGCCCTGGCGACCCCATTGAGACCCTCTACACTATGCTAATGAATGGATGTGCTCTTTGAACATGTAAAGATTTCTGCAATGGGTTTGATTCATAGTCCATACTAATTGTTATACAGTATGTGTGTCTGTATGTTTATGGCTGCTATGCTAGGTTCCCCAGACTCTTTCTGTCTCATGCATGCTGAGCTCTCAGCTCCCTTGTCTGCTGTCCTGCCCTGCTTCCTGCTGCAGCTTCACTGAGGCGGCCTTCCTGCAAGCCTGACTTATCTCTCGGCCCAGGGCTTCTCTGGGCCTCCAGAGAATTGCCTTATAAGCTCCTTCCAACCTCTTTTTGTGGCCTATGATGGCTTTTCCCTTGGCCCTGTGAGACGTCATGTCACTCCTAGAGCTGGGGAAAATATTCATAGCAAAATGTTTTCTTTCAGTGGAATGGACTGACCTGTTGAAACTTCCACCAAAGTATAGCATTTCATGCAGCAGTTTTCACATTTGCAAAGCATTGGACAAAATTAGGCAGTAAATGTTTTCCACACTTTGGATATTTTTGATCAACTGCTGCCTGGCTGGCATATGTATTCAGCAACTGAAGCGCACAACTGGGAGCCAGGACCTCCCAAGGTATTTTTTCTAACCTCTGCCACTGACCAGTTCTAAAAATACTTTGCAATAATGAGACTTAACTAGATAACATTTGTAATGTCTCCCGACACTCATCTGAGATGGGAATGATATTTGTCTATTTTAGAGAGGTTCATTGAGCCCAAAACAGCAGAGCTGGTCAAAAAACTGAAACCTGAGTTACGTTTGGTTTTCAAAAATGATTTTTTGGCAACGTTCTATTTTTGATGATGATTTTTGAGAAATTTTTAATTGTGGTTGAAAAGACATTTTTTCATTGGAAACAATGTGTAGATGAAAAATTGTTGCCCAACTGATGTTGGTATTATTATCTCAGTTGTGAGATTAAATGTCTTTCCCATACACCTCCCAAAGTCAACAAATGTAAAAAATACCAATAAACTGACTGGTGTCTTTGTATTAAGGAAGAGGGCTATGGTCTCTGTGAGGTATTAAGGGCACATCATTATCCCCATTTTACATACTGAGACATTTTGGGATGTGAAACAAAACAGAGACAAAAATTGTGACTTTTTCTTTATTGGTCAGGTTTGCACAGCTCCAGTCAGTGTCCTAACCTACATGCAGCTGGCTTCTGTTTTTCTTGCCACATTCAGCTTTCCTCAGATGCAGTTCTCTTCCTATGCATTACACTCGTCTCTAGGCCCTGCTGCCTCCTGCAGACACGTAGCTTCTGTGTCTCCATGACCCCTCAAAGACAAATCTCATGGGGTGAAATCCTGGCCTCATTGAAGTCAATGGAAAACTACCATTGACTTTATGAGGGCTAGAATTTCACCCATGATGCCTAGAAAATGCACTTTCCAGAAGCTCCTGGCAATAGAATGCAGCCTCTGCTACAACTGGTTTCCTGAACCTTATCCACTGAAAATATGGTTTATACTACAGGCTAAGACATGGTAAATTCCCTCCCTGTACACTTAAGCTAACATTTCCCCATCCTTGCTTACAGCCATTTTCTGATTCCCTTATGAACTTAGTATCCAGTCAATTACCAGCTTTCTTCTCAGTGTTCCAGTGGAAGTGACTTTTAGGATTTCCCCAAAGAAAAAGCAATATAGTGATCCATCTTAAAGCTCACCATGGCACAGTTCACCAAGACAATGTTCCCAGCTGAAAGAGAAGATTGAAGCTTCTGCGTATGTTGGAGATGAAAAACTGGCTTTGTTCATACATGAAAAGTTGAGCTTCTGTGTTGAGCTCACAGACAGAAATAGCGTCTATATTGCAAACCCTATCAAAACCACACACAAGCACATCGGTATTTTACCATCCACATGACATCTCAGTCTGGAAATCTGGGGGAGGGGACTGAAAATGGTCCTATGGTTAGAGAGGAAGAGGGGTCAAATGGGCCTTTTTTTTTAGGACAGAGGAAATGAAAACATTCTGAAATATAGAAGGGAGGAACACGCAGATGGGAGAGCAATTGAAACAGAGAAGGAATGGGAAGGTGGCAAAGGAGGTGTATGAAATAAATACTCTGTAGCACTAAATGCCTTTTCAAAATTGAGATATGACTTTTGGGTTCCCTGAACTTCTTACAACATCTTACCAAAGAATGAAAATAGCTTATTTGACATTATCCTTATTAACAGCCTCACATTGGCAAATATTTATCACATTATTATTCTGCAGGCATACAATGTGTTATATAGTTCATCTAAATGGCAAAAACACTCGGTTAAGAGGCTATACTCTAATTTCTACGCTGAATATAAATTAATCTAATAAGAAGGAATAGTAAAATCAACATTATATATATTCAATGAAAATAGGGATTGACAGATAAGATCACTATAAACGTTATTCTGTCACTCACCCTGTTTTTGGTTCTTTGTAGCCACTGAGGGATATTAGCATCAGAAAATGAACCTAACAACCTTTGAAAATATATTAGTGTCTTGGCTGGAGATATTCATGGAGGAAATGCAGTTGTTTTTTTAAAAATAAGAACATACGGGGAAAGGCAAGAACATGTTACCTTGACATCCTCATGGCTATCTAGGCATGAAATATAGCATCTCTGTTACTTAAATGAAGATGGACCTTAATCAAAGTACTTCAGGTAGAAACTCACAATTTTGTAAGATAACATTAATTAAAATTATAGTGCAGTTTATCAATGGACATTCTTTGTATGTCTTACATGTTGTTTATTGCAGTTATTTTGAAGCCTTATTCTGCTGAATTGATCCCAGTGATATTTTTATGGCAAATATCTATTTGTCTGATTTGTGTTGTCATTTTTATTGGAGCCCAAGCTTTTCAATTGTAGTTGGAGCTTCTTTAAAGGAAGTATAATAAAGGCTTAGGAAAAAACTCCCTCTTTGCTGTGTAAGTGCATGCCATAGTTTTGTGTTGCAGTCTTAATAATATGTTGAGCAATTATACATACAAGATTCCAGTCAATTTGGTGGCTTGTGTAAAGAATATATTAGAGAACAAAGTTTATAAAAATTGCACTATCGCAATACAGAAGTTATATACTACATGGAAATAATCAATGAGTGCATTTCTAAAAGCCAGATTGTAGATACACTTCTCGAAGCCAAAGTACATGAACCTTCCTATGAACAGGTTTTGAGCTTCTGCCAGATTTAAATTTGCTAGCAGATTTATCCATCTTGTTCACAGATTATTAAAAGATAGCATATGTTTATTAGACCCTTGACTGATCTGAACACAATAGTTTCTGGAATGTATAATGTGAACTGTTCTTAAATGGATTGAACAAAATGAAAACAACTGACTAGCATTTAATTTGGCTTCCTTGCCTTGTTTCTTCTCATCTGAATAGCTGTGCAAACACACACACAAAAATAGAGACAAATGTACAGTGATGATCTGACTTTACTCTAGTTATCAGTCAAGTGTTTCAATATGACAGATGACAAAAATTTGCTTGAAATTTCTTGAAGCCGAGCCCAGACCTGCAGAAGCCTTAAAGAAGTAAGTTGATGGCTAAATATTATTATTATTATTTATTATTTGTATTAGCATAGTGCCTGGGAGCCCCAATCATGGACCATGACTCCATTGTGTTAGGCACTGTACAAAAGCAGAACAAAAAGATTGTCCCTGCCCCAAGTGTTGCATACAGTCTTGCTGCCCCTATTATGATAGTGCTGGAAACTGTAGTCCTCAGCTTATCCACTAAACTGGTATATCCTGGGCAGCAACAATGTGAGGCTCACTACATCGATCCACTTCTGTGTGTGAACTCTGACCTGAATAGCCCCCACCTTTAGTGTTAAGAACACAATCTGGTCTTCATACTGACCAAGCATTCCTCAGCCTAATTGCTGAAATATGCCAATGGTTATAACAACGGTAACAGGAACAACTGTTGCTTTGGTCTTTTCCATAGATTCTCCTAACAGATGGACTAAAATAGCCATAGCCAACTGTCCACCAGGACTAATGATTGGAGGCCTATCACAAGACCCTTAGGACCTTGGGGTGAGACCCCTTATTACTCTGAAAGGGGGTGGGGACTCAACTGACCTAGCCAGAGGGCTGGGGTCATAAAGTGAGACTAAGCTTTACAGGCCACATTTTGGAATTGATACCGAAAGGGAAACTGAGGCAAGGCCACTGTTTCAAACACTTGGCCATGAGGGAGCATATGAAAGTGTGAGAGGCCCAACAACATCAACATGTCAGATTATAGGCCCATAGCTTTATTTATTTATCTGTAGTTTAGGGTTCCATATTTAAAAAATGAAGCCTCTCCCACTCTGTTGTGGATCATCTCCTGTTCTCTTTTCTTTCATCTCATATTTTACTTTCCTCTTACATTTCTACTTTCTCTTGAACTTGGATCAGCTCATCCTGAAATGCAGCACAAGGTGCTTTTTGAAGTGGCCCGACAGTTCTGACCCAGCCATCCCCTCTAACTTCTGCTGGAGTGGAGTGCCTCTCACTGGAAGTGGTACTGGTGCAGGCTGCTTGGAAGTGTCAAATGTTTATTGATTGGGTTAGTTTTATGATATCATGTTTGTAATTTATGCCATATTTTTTCTTGGACACATTGATTCATTGATGTGATGCTCACTCACTCTTGTGGTAGAGTATAAATCACTTATCCATTAACAGCTATTCATGTCTCTGCAATGGAGTCTATTCTATGTGGTGATTTGGAATTCAGCAACGGAAAAAATAGCACAAATCAGTAATGTGGGATGTTGAGATGCTTAGCCCAAAATATAGAGTGAAGTGTACTCTTTGGGGATATTAAATATCTGTTATGTACCATTAAAAAGGGAGAGAATTGGGCTAGAAAGCTAAGACTTACACATAGTATTCTAGGTTGTTAACTAAATAAACATATGTACTTATAATTATATAAATGCTTGATGAGATTATAAATAATAATGCAAAATATCAGTTGCTGCTTATATGTAATAAATATTTATTATTGCTAAACAAAAGCTGAATTTCTATGAAACTGTATCTTGTATGACACACACATTAGCACCAAAAGTTAATTCTCGTCAGTTTTAATGTTGTGAATGCCAATAGAATTAGAGAAGAGACAGTGGAAATAAATTGAATCCATGATTTACTGTTGAGATAGCCATAGTCTTGATCAGGATCAGGGCCCTATTGTGCTAGGTGCTGTACAAACACACAGGTAAACATCATCCTTTGCTCTTCTTTGAACGCCTTACTTTTTCTCTACAGTTCTCTGGGACTGAGGTGAACAAAAAAAAAAAAAATTCAGTATTCTAGGTGTCATCTCACCAGAGTTGAACAGAGAAGTAGTACGCTGTCCTTAGTATGCAGATGATTCTCTACATTAGTTTGGGGGTTGAAGAGAGCTAGCCTAGCATAAGGTAGGGTGAGTTGTGTCTAGCTGTTTTAGGGAGCAGCCTGCTTTGTCTCTTTCTGTTTTTTGGTTCTTGTTTGTTATCATTCTGAATTCTAAGAAATAAAGTAGTACTATATTGCTACCTTCCAGCAAGAATATGTTCTGTTTTTATCTAACATCTCTGTGTGTATGCTGTGAACATAACAATATTCATTAAATATAAAGATATTTCCCAGTTTATCACACAGTACCTCAGGTCATAATTGATGTCTGCTTTTAGGATTTAATATTTACTTTCTAAACAAAGAACTATGGAGAAAGCTCTCTAATGTATGACAATATTCCTTCTATGATGGATGAAATGTCAGGAAATGCTCACATGACCTCCAAAAAGGACCCCTTTATGTAATGATACCTGTTGTTTGTTTTTTAACAGTAGACAAGAAGATGGATTTTGGCAGCTTTGTGCAATGCAGTCTTTCAAATTTCTGTTTGCTCATACTCTAATAGTGAACGGCCCTGTCCTGTATTATTTTTGTACAGGATAGCGTATTATTGTTATGCATCTTTTAGGTTAAGCAAAGGCTGCCCTAAGCTGGCATGGCATGCAGTCTCCAGAGGATTGCTGAACTGGGGATAAAAAAATGTTTTCCTTGACAGTTCAAATTCCGGGTGATTGCCAGCTTGCAAATGACAACACCACCAACAAAAGCTGAAAGCCCAATTCTGCAACTCTTATTCATGTTGAATGGTACGTTCTCATGTGAACTATCACACTGAAATCCCATTGAAGAGCTACTCAACAAGACTGAGTTTCAAAATCAGGTCCTCTTTGAATAAGGATTCTTACCTTGTAGAAGAATAGAAGGAGTATGGTTTCATCGCTATAGTAAAACAGATGAAAATGAAGAAAAGATTAATTTCTCTGCCCCTTATTGAACCCTTGAAGGCTTTTATAGGAGTCAGTGTGTTTTATGAGCTATGTTTCCAGGAATCCTGGAAAAATACAGGGCAGTCACTATTTCACTCACATCTTTGATCCTAAGATTAACTGAGCACGGTCACATACATAATGTAAGGCAATTAATCATGAAAAGGATTTAGCATCTAAAAGTTAATTTGGTTATATTGGTAAACTTCTAACTGGATACAGGTACACAGACAAACATCTACCCTTGAATTCTATTACTACAAATGAATGGGTTAGTGCAGGGATTGGCAACCTTTGGCATGCGGCCTGCCATGTTAAGCCCCTGGCAGGCCGGGATGGTTTGTTTACTTGTCGCATCCACAGATTCGGCTGATCGTAGCTCCCAATGGCCGCGGTTTGCCGTTCCAGGCCAATGGGGGCTGCGGGAAGTGGCGTGGGGCAAGGGATGTGCTGGCTGCCCTTCGCGTAACCCCCATTGGCCTGGGACGGCGAACCGTGGCCAGTGGGAGCCGTGATCGGCTGAACCTATGGACGTGGCAGGTGAACAAACTGGCCTGGCCTGCCTGGGGCTTACCATGGTGAGCCGTGTGCCAAAGGTTGCCGATCCCTGGGTTAGTGATTGCTGGTCTAATACATCCCTTTGAAATTCACATACAAGTGAATTGTCCTGATACAATTGTAATACCTCTTGTTAAGTTGTTATGGGTCACAACCCTTGTCACACCACCCAAGGGTTTTTTCTGTGGTTACAAGTTCATAGCAGTCTCAGCTCAGAACAAGTACCCAGACTGTGCAAATCTGCCTGTTTCCTTATATAGCTTGGGCCTTTGAGCTCTAAACTTTTGGAACAGGTGATTATAGACAGTTGTTCTCTTCTCTGGGTGCAGTTTCAAAAGGTTGCATTTATCAATAACCAGTGGAAGGGGTTTGCATTCACCTCCCCCTAGATGTTTCCAAGGAATTCCACTTCACAGGTATTGTCCCAAGAGACCATTCTTTTCTGCCACATTGTTTAATGTAGTACTTTGATCATCCAGGCCCTCAATAATACATAGGCATAATTTAATATATTTAATACAATGGACTTCAAAGTTACTTACCCTTGAAAATGTTTCTTGATTTAAGTTTATTGCAGGAAATTGCCATTTATGTCACTATCACTCAAATGGTATATAGAAAACTATATATAAAGAAAACTATATATAAGGTATGATTTTCAGTACAGCCTTAACTCGTCTCTTTTGCCCATCCCCCTTTTTTGCATCCTCACATTTGTGGGAAGAATTAACAATGAATGTCCCATATGTTTGCTCACTTGACTGCACCTATATATCATAGATTCAAAGGCCAGAAGGGACCATTGTGTTCATCTACTCTAACCTCCTGTATAGCACAGGCCATAGAACTTCCCAAAATAATTCCTAGAGCAGAGCTTTTAGAAAAAAGCATCCAATCTTGATTTAAAAATTTTGTCAGTGGTGGAAAATCTGCCGTGACCTTTGGTAAGTTGCTCCAATGGTTAATTACCATCACTGTCAAAAATGTACACTTTATTTCTAGTCTGAATTTGTCTAGCTTTTATATCTTTCTCTGCTAGATTGAAGAGCCCATTATTAAATATTTGTTCCCCATGTAGGTATTTCTAGACTGTAATTGTCTCCCCTTAACTATCTCTTTGTTAAACTAAATAGATTAAGCTTTTTGAGCCTATGAAAATAAGGCAGGTTTTCTAATCCTTTAATCATTCTTGTGGCTCCTCTCTGAACCCTCTCCGATTGATCAACATTCTTCTTGAATTGTGGGCACCAGAACCAGACACAGCATTCCAGCAGCAGTTGACCAGTGACAAACACAGAGATAAAATAACCTCTTTATTACTGGTTGATATTCTCCTCTTTATGCTTCTGTGACCCAAGATACCCCATATTCACACCCTACATGCTACTGCAATGATATTTGTACAAAATATGCCTTGTAAGGTATCATTTGAAAACAAATAACACACTGATCAATAATATTGTTATGAAGTTTAATAATAATAATAATTAATAAATAATATTGTGAAATATTATTTAATAATAATATTATTGTGAAATTTATGTAACCATGACCCCACAACTTTTTCAGAGTCACTGTTTTCCAGGACAGTGTCTCCCACTCTGTAAGTATGGCCTACATTCTTTGTTCCTATCAGAAAGTTACATGTCCAAATGGCATAAATTGTGCCTGCAGTTTGTAGAGGCAAACAGAAGACAGTTTAAAAAAAAATGTTAGTGGTTCATAGATATGATGACAATATAGCAAGAATCCAAAATATTAAAGTATCATAGAACCTGGAAACAATACTTGAGAAGAGGGAATAAAACAGCATCTTAATGAGAGAAAGGGCCACATCCTTTACTGCGTTCAGAGTGCTATCAGAGAGCCAGTTACATCTCCCTGATTCTCAGTCCTGACTCTTTGCCCCGGGTTAGAACAGCCAGGGTGCTACTCTAACTGGAGCCAGCTGGCAATGGTTCCCAAGGGACCCAACACCAGCTGGGGATAGTTCCAATCACACCCGCTCTCTGCCCTGACATACTCCCTGCACTGGGGGTTGCAGGGAGAGTGGCAGAGAATTGGTAGGGCAATCACAGGTGAGCAGCACAAAAGGAATGGAATGGGGCATAGAATCTGCCCAAATATCTGCAATCTATCGTTGTTTTTACTCTCCACATTTCCCCTCAATCCAAATAAATATATAAATACAACAAAAAAGGTAGTTCTGACACATACCAATTCATACAGTTCATTTACAAAGAACAATCTGTATATTAACTAGAGCTCACAGGAAAACGGATTCTATGCAAAGAATTTCCAAAGAAGAAAAATGTGTATGTGTGTGTATTTTTGTATTAAAATCTAGAAACAGGAAATTTACCTGTTTTTGTATTAAAATCTAGAAATGGTTCAATTTTTTGAAAACTGAAATGTTTGCTTTTTTCTACAAAAACTAGAACATTTTGAAAGAAATAAAAATTTTCTGTTAAAAAAATCTCAAGAAAGGCCATTTTTTCATACAAAAATGATTTGAATGATACATTTAGAGCACTTCTAATATCAGAATTTCCAACTCTACTCAGCACACCGTCATTCTTTTCCATGTAGCCTTAAAAGATTTCAAAAGAAAAATACCATTGGTATTTGAAAGTAAGGAAAGAAAGCTCACACACCAGACTTAACTATTATATTTTGCATCCCCACTGTAACTATGAGTTAACTATTTGAAGGAACAGGTGACAGTTTAAAAGCAAAGCACTTACTCACACATCATTTTTGATTTGATGGACTATTAAAGTGCAGTTTGTATGGTAGATTTTAAACTAAGGCTTGTCGGACATTTTTTGTATAAACTGTTTTTCAACAGAAAATTGGGTTTTCAACTAAATACAATTTTTCATGAAAGGTGTCTGCTTCTTAGGGGAAATTTTGATGTTTCGTCAAAAACCCAAACACCCCAAAACCCAAACATTTTTGGTTTTCAGCCAAAATGTGATTGATTTTCAATATATCACTGAAAAGTTGATATTTGCCATGGAAAATTGCAATGAAAATGAGAAAAACATACTTTTGTCAAATCTTTTGGGGAAGGGGAAGAAACCCCATTTTTCAATTCACTCTAGTTCAAAGACTGGGCTTCGATGGGCTCTAAGAGAAGTATTAAGAGATTTTATCTTAGCGCTTTCAAAAACAAGCTTTGGGGGGTATAGCTCAGTGGTTTGGGCATTGGCCTGCTAAACCCAGGGTTATGAGTTCAATCCTTAAGGGGGCTAATTAGGGATCAGGGGCAAAATCAGTACTTGGTCCTGCTAGTGAAGGTAGGGGGCTGGACTTGATGACCTTTCAAGCTTCTTTCCAGTTCTAGGAGATAGGATATCTCCATTAATTTATTTTATTTTAAATTTTTCATCTGGCGTAAATTGGCTACCCTGATTTAGACCAACAGGTGATCTGGCCTTTTCAGTTGATATTTTTAGGGTGAACGCAAATTGAGACAGTTGTTAATCAATATGCTCTTGTGATGGGGTGAACTCACCCTGCATGGATGGGGAAGGATTAACTCCTCACTGTGGGCTGAAGAAGCCACACTTCCAGGTTCCTACTGGGCATGCTCCAGGTGTAGCATCAGTATAAGAGTGAGCAGCCCAGCTCAGACTGGGCTGACTGCCAGAGAGGAAAGATGCTCCTTGTTGGCTCCCACCCGGGAGCAGTTGGCATTCTGGACCGAGGAAGTCAAAGGCGCCGAGACCCAAGCAGGCATCCAGCTACCTATGGATGCCCTAGGGAGGTCTGAGCTATAGGGAGTGGTACCACCAGAGGAACCTGGAGACCCCAGAGATGCACAGACTACCACCACAAGTATCACAGTAGGAAGCAGCCTGGGGAGTCTAGCTATTGTCTTGATGATAGTCAGTGTATTGCAGATGGATCCCTGCTGACTTAGTGGCAGGCACTCTCACCACTGACAGGCCCCTGGGATGGGACCTGGTGGAGCAGGGAGGGCCTGGGTCCTCCTACCCTGGCTGCTACCCCTTCCCCCAGTTTGTGGCCCACACACCCCAACTGGCTGCTAGGCCAGAGAGCCCCTCCTGAAGAGCAATTCTATTGACTCTGGCCACTAGGCCATACAGCCCCAATCCGGAGGACAACTTTATTGACTCTGGTTGCTAGGCCTTGCTGCCCTGAAAAGCCTATTTACTTTAGCCCTTAGGTTTCACTGCCTAGAGACAGAGGGCAGTTTGAAGGACAGGGTAAACTCACCCCTCTCTGGATGGGGGTCTCCCCACCCCCGTCACAGATCTAATAAATTAAGGTGTAGCCAGAGGAGTGATTGTCATTAGTTATCACTGTGAATTATTGGGTGTAATTTGTGTTGGATCAGTCTATTAAAAACAACTTTTCTCAAACTTTGCATTTCCAAGGTTTCACCAAGAGGCTCCTTATTTGACAGGTCTTAGGAAATGAAGGATAGGCTTCCAAGTTTCTATTCCTATCTAATACAGTGGATGAGGTTTTATTTTTCTCTTTGCAAGGGGATGTTAGAGGCCATGTACCTCAGAAATTTCAGCAGACCTGCAAGCCTTTGGCTAGGTTAATGTAGAAATTTATAGGTGAAAAATGCCTTTGGATGACTTTTTAAATCAGTTTAGAAGTCCTCCAGAATAAGCCATAGCTATTAAATCATCTACAGTGGATAATTCAACACCCAATCTATTTAATGCAGGAGAATAGTGTGTGACTTTACTGGCCAAAAGAGCAGAGAACAATATTTCTCTACATACAGGTAGAATAAGAGCTGCAGCAGAGTGGTGGAAAAATCCCCCCATTGCTTTGAGAACATGACATCATGGAAAATTCATTGCTATAAAAATAATGCAGAGCTAGATTTTTCCCTGCCCCCTGCAAAAGCAGTTGTGTAGGGGGTTGAAAGAAAACCTTTTTTTTTTTTATTATTATTATTAATGTGTGAACCTCTTTTAGTCTGTGAAAGCTTTAGCCCCTGATTTTTCAAGGCTTTATGTTCAAGATCAGCTGCCATATCTACATGGACTGTCTCTCTCTCACAACATTTCCCTTTCAGATTACAGCAGCTACTGTAATAGGGTCAAAAGGCTGAGCAAGTATAGGGCACATGCCTGTGAGAAACTAGTCCATGTGAACCTTCCCATTCTTTTTTGTTGTTTATTATTTTATTGCATTTTTGTCAGCTTGCAGGCTCACATTTTGTGTATTTACCAGTGTTTCTGGGACAGATTCTGTACTCCAATCTGGCCTCTAGATGCCCCATGCAAGGCAGCCGTATGCTGGGGCTCTTTCTAGCACCTGCAAATCCCAGAACAGGGGAGACTAGGGGAAGGACTGTAGCATGGGGGTCTATGGAGATTTCCTAAGGCTCAGGTTCTAAATTAGAGCAATGAGAAGCCCCCAGAATCCTGAGGGCACAAAGGTAGCAAAACAATACCATTTTGTTCTCTTCCCCTGTGCTCCTGGAGGCACAGCATAGAACAGGGATTGGCAACCTCTGGCACACGGTTCGCCAGGGTAAGCACCCTGGCGGGCCGGGCCGGTTTGTTTACCTGCCGTGTCCACAAGTTCAGCTGATTGCAGCCCACTGGCCGCGGTTCGCCACTCTAGGCCAATGGGGGCTGCGGGAAGCAGCGCGGGCCGAGGGATGTGCTGGCCACCGCTTCCCGCAGCACCCATTGGCCTGGAGCGGCGAACTGCGGCCAGTGGGAGCCGCCATTGGCCAATCCTGTGGACGTGGCAGGTAAACAAACCGGCCCAGCCCACCAGGGTGCTTACCCTGGCGAGCCGCGTGCCAAAGGTTGCCGATCCCTGGCATAGAATTTCAACCTCATCTCCAGTGAACAATGGTGTAAAACATATTAAAAAATAGCTGAGGTGTGGTACACTATAATATGAGGAGCCAGGCTGCCAGAAGAAGGTTCTAGAAGATTAGTGCTAGAAATGTAATAGTGCAAAGTGCAAGGTCATGTATTTAGGGATTAACAACAAGAAATTTTGCTGTAAAATGGGGATTTATCAGTTGGAAGTGACAGAGGAGGAGAAAGACCTGGGTGTATTGGTTGACGACTGGTGACTGAGCCACCAATGTGATGCAGCTGTGAAAAGGCTAATGCAGTCCTAGGATGTATGAGGAGAGGTATTTCCAATAGAGACAGGGAAATGTTAGTACCAGTATATAAAGCAATGGTGAGATCTCATCTGGATTACTGTGTGCGATTCTGGTCTCCCATCTTTAAGAAAGATGAATTCAAACTGAACAGGTGCAGAGAAGGGCTACTAGAATGATCAGAGGAATGGAAAACCTACCTTATGAGAGGAGACTCAAAGAGCTTGGCTTGTTTAGCCTAACCAAAAGAAGGCTGAGGGGAGATATGATTGCTCTCTATAAACACATCAGAGGGATAAATACCAGGGAGGGAGAGGAGTTATTTAAGTTAAGTGTCAATGTGGACTCTATTGTAAATTGTGTATGTGTGTTCTTTCCCTACACTGTACCAGCTCTGCATAGACAGCTGGTTCAGCAGACCTCGATAGTACTATCCAGTGTGGAGGCTGGATATTGTTGCCTTGGTAGTGCTGTTTAGGTTGTTCACTGCTTTTGAACTTGGGGCTCCAATGGTATTGGTAGATAGTGCAGCACGTTAATTCGGCAGACCTCAATGTTACTTATTAAGGAAGACCACAGGCATGGTTCAGTGGTGAAGGTGCTTGGCCAGGTTTATTGTCAGTGAAGCACAGTACTAGCTCCCGGGGTCAATGTCTACACTAACAGATGTATGCTCGTTACAATGGACTCAGCTCAGTCAGCAGCGGGACTTTCCGCTGCCCCTTAGGCTGGACAAAGGGTTTAGGTGAAGTACCCTGACATTTATAGGCTGAGGCAAACAAATAGAATGCACATCTTACACACCACCTTTTTATTTCATGCCATCTGCTTGTTACTTCCCCTTCTTCTTGATATTTTGGACCAAACATCCCTATTCATCATGTTGTCAAACCATCTGATCTTGTACTAGATTAAAATGTATCTATACTAACTGGAATATACAGTATTTACATCAATATCTAATGCCTAGTAATCTAACAACAACTATGCCAAGTTCATGTACTGGACAGTGAACTTGTAAGCATCTGTTTTACCACATGGCCTGACTTTGGTTCAGAGCCTCTGGCTCAGGCCTCAAATCTTGCAACATGCCCAGTACTCCAGGCTCTTTCTTTACTACAAATGTAAGAACAAATGGATATAAACTGGCCATCAACATGTTTAGGCTTGAAATTAGATGAAGGTTTCTAACCATCAGAGGAGTGAAGTTTTGGAACAGCCCTCCAAGCGGAGTAGTGGGGGCAAAAAACCTAACTGGCTTCAAGACTGAGCTTGATAAGTTTATGAAGGGGATGGTATGATGTGTCTGCCTACAATGGCATGTAGCCGATCTGTGACTGCTAATATCTCCACCTGTCAGTGATGGGACATAGATGGGGAGGGCTCTGAGTTACTACAGAGAATTCTTTCCAGGAGTCTGGCTGGTGGGTCTTGCACACATGCTCAGGGTCCAACTGATCACCATATTTGGGGTCAGGAAGGAATTTTCCCCCTGGTCAGATTGGCAGAGACCCTGGTGTTTTTGCGGGTTTAAACTAGTGAAAATGGTGGATTCTCTGTAACTTATTTAAATCATGATTTGAGGACTTCAGTATCTAGTCGGAGGTTATGGGAGTGGGTGGGTGAGGTTCTGTGGCCTCCAATGTGCAGGAGGTCAGACTAGATGATCATGATGGTCCCTTCTGATCTTAAAATTTATGGGACTTGACATGAATGAGGTTGACAAAATGTGATGGGGGGGGGAGGGGGAGAAAAATGGGTTGATGAAAGAAGAGAGCTACAGCAACATGATTACATAGTTACTCAGCTTAGGCATGTACATCCTTTATCTTAAATCCTTGTACTTTTCTATACTTACTGTAGGAAATAGTTTAAATAGTGCACATACTGAAGTTGGTTAACTGCAAATTGTATATAGTTAAGCACTATCACTGTATATACAGTAATACAGCCAGGGTAGCACGTGTTTGGTTTTACTTTCAGACACAAGCCAATTAACTGCCACAGAGAGAGAGGTTTCTATTGTGTTGAGCTGTAGCTTCCATCTTCTCATTGTACATTGCTGCTTGTGGTGCTCAGTGTCACAGTTCAGGACAACTGCACCTGTATTTCCCCTCAGTGGTCCAGCCAGGGCACCTGCTCTTGCCTTCCAGCTCCCAAGCCGTTGCCTCGCTTAGTTGGAGACCTGTGTCTCGCACCCTTCTGACCAAGGCATTTCCAGGGTGCACAGTTCCCTGCCTGCTGTCTTCACTGTGTTATTCCCAGCAGAGACAGGCTGCCCAAGCACACCTGCTTTCTTTCTCTTCAGAGACTGATAAGAGTGATTGTCCACAGTTGTAAGTTACCACACAGTTCCTTCTATGCAAGCCTATTTTATTCTTAAGGTTAAAAAAATTCTTACAGAGAAAACAGATTTAAAAACTATAAAAGAGCCCACACATATGCTAATAAGCTTACAGATATCATCCCAACCCTATCATGGGCTCTGGCAGGAGCCGTCCCTTAAATGCCCACCCAACAGGATTCCTTATGGTTACAGGTTCATTACAGCTTCAGTTCAGAACAAGCATTCAGTCCCAGGAGGCTTCAGTAGGCCCAGTCCTTCCAACCCTTCCAGAAGGGCCCCCAATTTGCTGGATGAGGAAGAAGGCCCTGAGCCTGTTTAAAACCAGGCTATTTATCCAAGAATCCTTTCTTTGTCTGTTGGTCCCTAGAGAATGCAGTTTGAATTAGTACATGCCAACCTCTTCAGGGGGTGACTTCAAAGGGCTGATAACCAGAGGAACTACATTAGCATCCCTCTCACTGTACTCAAGAGGCGTTACCTAGACTCAGTTACTTAACCTACTCCACAGAAAGAACACCATATCTGCTCATCTTCCCCCTAACTGCTGACAGTCCCCATGGCACGAAGATGTCTGTGCCCTTCTAGTGACACAACCTACACAATGCAGTGCTGAAATGAGGGATTCTGAATCTCTCAGGGTACACATGTACCTCTTTCCTGTGATCACACACACACAGAGGTTAGGAAGAGGAGCTCACATACACTCCCAGCGGGCCACAGACACTCAGATTGCAACTGCATCTCTTCCAAGCTGCTCCAGAAAATTCTTCCACCATTCAATACAGCTAGACCTAACACAGTGAATGCAACTGGAGTGGATGCAGATAATCCCCAGTGGCTACTGCCAGCTCCAGGGGAGCAGAGTTAAGGTAACTTAGGTACCTGCAGCCTTAACTCTGTAGTTCTTGGTTTTCACAACAATGTTGTGCTGAAAGTGACATTCTTGAAGGCTATGAGATACCGTTGGGAACCATAACTCTGTGATAGCAAAGTTTTTTTGCCATTTAATTTTATGGACCTTGGGATGGAGGGTATGGTGCAAGAAGTAGAAAAGGCTACCAGTGAACTGATGCCAAATAAGTGCTGGAACTATGGAAGGAGCATTTTGACAATGTGCAGATACAACCATTTTAGACATGCTAGATGCACAGGCAGGGCCAGCTCCAGGCACCAGAAAAGAAAGCAGGTGCTTGGGGTGGCCAGTGGGAAGGGGCGGCACGTCTGGGTCTTCGGTGGCAATTCAGCGGTGGGTCCCTCACTCCCTCTTGGAGCGAAGGACCCGCCGCCAAATTGCCGCTGAAGAATGAAGCGGCACAGTAGGGCTGCCATCGAAGTGCCGCAGATCACGGCTTTATCTTTTTCTTTTTTTTCCCCCCTGCTTCGCTGCTTGGGGTGGCAAAAAAGCTGGAGCCGGCCCTGTGCACAGGGCAACTTGCAAGGCTGAATGGATGTGAGCACTGAACCACCATCACAAGAAGAAACAGAAAGAGTTGTGGAGCGATTAAAAATGGGAACGTTTTAGGAATAGACAGCATAACAGCTGAGCTGCTAAAGCTGGTGGAACAAGTGCTTTCAAAGCATCAGAAAAATATACAAGAAGATATGGGAGCTAGAGAAGGTACCAGATGCCTGGCTAAAGGCAATAGTTGTACCAATCTTGAAGAAAGGAGATCCTGCCAATCCGTATAATTATAGAGGTATAAGCTTATTGTTACATCCAGGAAAATCATGATAAAAGTAATTGTCAACAAATTATGGCCAGTTTTAGAGGAAATAGTGGGCAAGGAACAGTGTGTCTTGAGACCAGGCCAAAGTTGCATTGATCAAATGTTCCCACTCTGACAGTTGATGAGGGGTGGGGTGGAAAGCAAAAATGGGGATTAAAGATGTTTGCTGTGTTCATCGACTTCACAAAGGTATTTGATTTGGTTTGAAAGAAGCAAAATCATTTGGAGTTCCAAATAAGATATTTGTAATTATAAAAATTGAAGCTTCCTGCAGTGCCATAAAAATTGGTGGAAAATTAACCAACTGGTTAAAGTTGAAGTTTGGTGTGAGACAAAGGGAAATGGCAGTCACTTTTAATCATGTTCTTTAATTGGACATTAGGAATTTTAGATGAATTGGAGGATGTGACTTTGGGTGATCTAGAGATAAGCTCCTAAACTTATGCATATGACATCGTACAACTGGCAGGCATGTTTGAATTAATGATGATACCCTTTGTTACCTTGGAAAAATTGGGGTAGTCAACTTGGCCTTACAAATAATGCCAAGAACTTGAAGTGGATGCATCTTGAAAATGCATAATAGATAAAGTGTTGAAATGCAGCAGCAATGAAATCATAGAACAAGTATATTCTTATGTGTACCTACGAAGCTTGACCAGTACCGACGGTTCAATCAAGGATGAGGTTAAATGGAGATGTGCCTTACAAGTTCTGCACAGAAAGTGAAGAAATTATGGGCTGATTAAAAACACTGTTTGGTACCAAAGTGAAAATGTACTAACTAAATCAGTGTACTAACAGCCATTACTCTATGGCCTGAAAACCACTGCATTGAATAAAGGGTGGATGGAGGCAGTAGAGAGAAGAATTCTTTGAAAGATGGCAAGTGTTAAGTGGAATAATTTTAAAACAAATAAGGAAGTTAGAAGGGGTGTATTATGTAAAATCATTGGGGTACAGGATTGGCTACAATCAAAAAAATGTTGATGATGGGGACACTGCAGAACGCAAACAGAAGATAGGATGCCAAAGAATATAATGCAAACACAAGCAAGGTCAGTCTGTACTAGAAGCCTGTGACAGGGTCCCTGTGGTGCAACCTGGACTGTGTGACTGCTGAGACCCTCAACCCCAACAACTTGGGTTGCCTCTCACACTGTGATGCTGATGTCAAGCTACAAACCTCAGGTAGCTAATGCACTTACACAGCCATCCACAGGCAGGGACACACCCAATTGAGTTACATGAATGATCTCCCAGCCACTCATCAGCCAACAACAGAGGGGCTCCAGCCAATTCCCCCCAGATCCCCAGTCTTGCACCCCAGAAATGTACCATCTTGTACTGGTCAGAAGCCTGGCGAGTGTAAGTTCATTATCCCGTTTGACACTCCCTCAGTATGAATGGACACATACTAGCCTTTGTAAACTGAGCTGAGATTTCCCAAGCACTTCAACCAAAACACACTGTTTTAGGTAAAATATAAAACACATTTTTAACTACAGAAAGATAGATTTTAAGTGATTATAAATAGCAAGCATAGAAATCAAAGTTGGTTACCTAAGAAATAAAAATAAGTTCTCAATCTAAGTTCTACAAACTAAACAGGATTTGAATCAAGCAGTGTCTCACCCTGACAGATGATACAAACAGGTCACAGATGCTCAGTAGACAGGCTGAAACTGCATTCCAGCACAGGACCACCCTTCCCCAGTTCAAAGTCTTTGTCCTCCAGAGATTTCTTCCAGATGTTGAGTTTGCGGGGTGGGGGAAGAGGCCAAGTGATGATGTCACTTCTCCTCCTTTATACTTTCTTCCAGCTTGCTGGAAAGATCTATGCTGTGACATGCAGGTCAGTCAGTCCCCATTGGTCAAGCAGTCTCCATTGCATACATACTCTCTTTGAGACGTCTCCATTGTATACGGTTTCTGGGATAGTGTCCTTCTTTCCTTAATGGATGTTGATGAGCCATTAACCGCTGTCTGGCTACTCCATTGTTGTACCTGAAAGGCTGGTTGTGGGTGTTCCCAACCTCACATCATATTTCAGTGACACCTACAGCAATACTTCACATTTAATGATAGCACATACAATCCAACAGGATATTAATACAGTAGTGAGATATAAATACACAGAATATGAAAAGATGGGAGTTGCCTTACCAAGTGGGAGGTCAGTGCTAACGTGACAATTCAATTAAGGTGGAAGTGGGCTATTCTCAACAGTTGACAAGAAGGGAGGAAAAATCACCTTTGTAGTGCAAATGAGGCCAATGTAATCAAGGTGGTCCATTTCAAATAGTTGACAAGAAGGTGTGAGTATCAGCAGGGGGAAATTAGTTCTTGTAGTGACCCATCCACTCCCAGTCTTTATTCAGGCCTAATTTGATGGTGTCCAGTTTGCAAATTAATTCCAGTTCTGCAGTTTCTCATTGGAATCTGTTTTTGAAGTTTTTTTGTTTAAGAATTGCCACTTTTAAGTCTGTTATTGAGTGTCCAGGGAGATTGAAGTGTTCTCCTACTGGTTTTTGAATGTTGTAATTCTTGATGTCAGATTTGTGTCCATTTATTCTTTTGCATAGAGACTGTCCGGTTTGGCCAATGTACATGGCAGAGGGGCATTGCTGGCACATGATGGCATACATCACATTGGTAGATGTGCAGGTGAACAAGCACCTGATGGTGTGGCTGATGTGGTTAGGTCCTATGATGGTGTCCCTTGAATAGATATGCAGACAGAGTTGGCACCGGGGTTTGTTGCAGGGTTTGGTTCCTGGGTTGGTGTTTTTGTTGTGTGGTGTGTAGTGCTGGTGAGTATTTGCTTCAGGTTGGGGGGCTGTCTGTAAGCAAGGACTGGCCTGTCACCCAAGGTCTGTGAGAGTGAGGGATCATCCTTCAGGATAGGTTGTAGATTGAATTGGCTCATTAGCACTGACTCCCCCACACACTTGGTAAGGCAACTCACATCTTTTCATATGCTGTGTATTTATACCTCTCTAGTGTATTTTCCACTCCATACATCTGATGAAGTGTGTTTTAGCCCATGGAAGTTTATGCCCAAATAAATTTGTTAGTCTCTAAGGTGCCATAAGGACTCCTCATTGTTTTTGCTGATACAGACTAACACAGCTACCACTCTGAAACCTGCCAAGATATTAATGTTCAACAGATCAAGACTTTTAAAATAATACCTCACAAGTGATACTTTGTACAAAACATACTATAATTATATGACAGTGGTGAATATGGGGGTTTCAGGGTGCTACTCTGAAGTATAGTGTCACAAGGTCGACCACTGACAAGATGGCAGGACATTGTACACAGGGACATAACCAGGCTGGGCTTAATGGGGAAACAAGCCATGGACAGGAATGAATGGTAATGCTGTATAACTCCCCCTGCATGTAAAAGTACTCAGGGATGAAAAGAAAAAGGGAAAGGCTGGACCACCCTCTCACATAGTGAAACCAGAGGAGTTGGCTAATGGGAAGAAAACTCAGTGGTGATTTCCCTGTCAAATTTCTCTCACCTTCCATTAGCTGGGAAAATATGGTTTGCTCCCCTTTCCGAAAATGATTGTCAGGACCCATCTATCCAACTTTGCATATGCTAGGGATCCATAGGAGGCCAGAGACATCTCTGAAGAGGTTCTGTGACTGTGCACTGACTCTGGAGCCTACTATTCTGCACCACTCTCTGGCAGTGCAGTGCCTTTCAGGAAGTCCCCTGGACGTGGCTGCCTTTGGGAGTTGCCCACTCTTCCCCCAGGCTCTATTCCTTTCCCAAATCATCTCTGCGGAATTAATGGAGGGACAACGTACATCCACTGCCTCACCTCCAATCACTGCAAGACAGTGCACTACCTGCCCTAGCCTGTTCAGACTCCTTCCTCCCCGCAGATCCCAGCCTAAGGAGCACCCTCTGCAGGATTCCGGGGAAGGGACAGTGCTGTCACAGAGGAGGATGAATCACCCCTCTTCCACACTGAAGGGAAGAGATCTACACATGAAGGGGCCCATTTCTGCATGGATCAGGGTAGCACAATTTGACTATGTTCCCAGGTTGAGTTTGGGGATTTAAAACTCTGAGGCCAGATGCTGCTCTCAGTCACACCAGTGTATAATTTGGAGCTCCTCTGCATGCATGCTGGTGTAGTGAGAGCTGAAAGTGGCCCTCATGCAAGAAAATGACCTGTCAAGTGGCAATAATATAACTCAAGATAACACTGAACAGCGCACTGATACACAGATACCCTCCCACCAACAACACAGGAAGAAGAACTCCACATGGACTCCTCCTGAGGGTCGAAATGACAGTCTGGACCTATACATAGAATGCTTCCGCCGACGTGCACAGGCAGAAATTGTGGAAAAACAACATCGCTTGCCTCATAACCTAAGTCGTGCAGAACTCAATGCCATCCACAGCCTCAGAAACCACCCTGACATTATCATCAAAGAGGCTGATAAAGGAGGTGCTGTTGTCATCATGAACAGGTCTGACTACCAGAAGGAGGCTGCCAGACAACTCTCCAATACCAAATTCTACAGGCCACTTTCCTCAGATCCCACTGAGGAATACACTAAGAAACTGCACCATCTACTCAGGACACTCCCTACACTAACACAGGAACAAATCAACATACCCTTAGAGCCCCGACCGGGGTTATTCTATCTACTACCCAAGATCCACAAACCTGGAAATCCTGGACGCCCCATCATCTCGGGCATTGGCACTCTCACTGAAGGACTGTCTGGATATGTGGACTCCCTACTCAGACCCTACGCCACCAGCACTCCCAGCTATCTCCGTGACACCACAGATTTCCTGAGAAAACTACAATGCATTGGTGACCTCCCAGAAAACACCATCCTAGCCACCATAGATGTAGAGGCTCTCTACACAAACATCCCACACACAGATGGAATACAAGCTGTCAGGAACAGTATCCCTGATGATGACACAACACAACTTATTGCTGAGCTCTGTGACTTTATCCTCACGCACAATTATTTCAAATTTGGTGACAATATATACCTCCAGACCAGTGGCACTGCTATGGGCACCCGCATGGCCCCACAATATGCCAACATCTTTATGGCTGACCTGGAACAACGCTTCCTCAGCTCTCGTCCACTCACGCCCCTACTCTACCTACGCTACATTGATGACATCTTCATCATCTGGACCCATGGGAAGGAGACCCTGGAAGAATTCCACCATGATTTCAACAGCTTCCACCCCACCATCAACCTCAGCCTGGACCAATCTACACGGGAGGTCCACTTCCTGGACACCACAGTACAAATAAGCAATGGCCATGTTAACACCATCCTATACCGAAAACCCACCGACCGCTATGCCTACCTTCATGCCTCCAGCTTCCACCCCGGACACACCACACGATCCATTGTCTACAGCCAAGCACTGAGGTACAACCGCATCTGCTCCAACCCCTCAGACAGAGACCAACACCTACAAGATCTTCACCAAGCATTCTCAAAACTACGATACCCACACAAGGAAATAAAGGAACAAATCAACAGAGCCAGACGTGTACCCAGAAGCCTCCTGCTACAAGACAGGCCCAAAAAAGAAACCAACAGAACTCCACTGGCCATCACCTACAGCCCTCAGTTTAAACCTCTCCAACGCATCATCAGTGATCTACAACCCATCCTGGACAATGATCCCTCACTTTCACAGACCTTGGGAGGCAGGCCAGTCCTCGCCCACAGACAACCCGCCAACCTTAAGCATATTCTCACCAGCAACCACGCACCACACCATAACAACCCTAACTCAGGAACCAACCCATGCAACAAACCTCGATGCCAACTCTGCCCACATATCTACACCAGCAGCACTATCACAGGACCTAACCAGATCAGCTACAACATCACCGGCTCATTCACCTGCACGTCCACCAATGTTATATATGCCATCATGTGCCAGCAATGCCCCTCTGCTATGTACATTGGCCAAACTGGACAGTCACTACACAAGAGGATAAATGGACACAAGTCAGATATCAGGAATGGCAACATACAAAAACCTGTAGGAGAACACTTTAACCTCCCTGGCCACACAATAGCAGATGTTAGGGTCGCCATCTTACAGCAAAAAAACTTCAGAACCAGACTCCAAAGAGAAACTGCTGAGCTCCAGTTCATTTGCAAATTTGACACCATCAGATCAGGATTAAACAAAGACTGTGAATGGCTATCCAACTACAGAAGCAGCTTCTCCTCCCTTGGTGTTCACACCTCTACTGCTAGCAGAGCACCTCACCCTCCCTGATTGAACTAACCTCGTTATCTCCACACTGATTTATACCTGCCTCTGGAGATTTCCATTACTTGCATCTGAAGAAGTGAGGTTCTTACCCACGAAAGCTTATGCTCCCAATACTTCTGTTAGTCTTAAAGGTGCCACAGGACCCTCTGTTGCTTTTAATAATATAACTTACCCGTGCAGAACAATAACACAGAGGCAACCATGGGAGGGGAAAAAGGAGGATGTGTTCTCCTCCCTCCACACCCAACTTTTTACTATCCTGCTGATCATCTCCATACAGTAGCTGGGCTCTTGCATTCTCATTTGTTGTGGCCCCAACTTTCCCCCCTCTGTTCACAACAGGTTTGTAATACAGTTAAACATAAAAAGGAGCATAAACTGAAATACACTGGGCTGCATTACAACTGTGTGGCCTGTAAGCACAATAAAAGCTATGGTGATAAATCTTTAAGTAGGAGTCAATAAAGCAATAATACTGTACTGTGAAAACCGATCATTTAACATAACGACTAATTTATAACACCATTAACTTGTCCTTAGCTTTGTGTTAGGACAGTTTACTAAGTGAGTGCTTGTTAACACTGTAATGAACAGTTTCTCAGGGGGAAGGAGGACAGGGGGGGAAGAAAGACTTCAATAACAGAGTCTTTAAGTTATTGACAGCTGTGAAATCAGATCTTCTCTCTATCAGAACAGAAAAGCTTGTGGGGCCAAGCTACAAAGATTATGAAAATACAGATGTTTAATCTTTATGGCATTAAAAATTTCAAAGAAATTAGTATTCAAATAAATGCAGCAAATGACAGGGTACACTGAGTCACCTTAAATTAAGCTTTTAGGGAACAGATTTTTGTCCCTTTCCAATGCAAAGGGGTTGGAAACTACATGCAAATCCCCTGATGGTAATTCCTTCATTTTGGGGAGACCTCAGCATCTGCTTCCTTCCACTCAGTCTAGTGTAGAAGGTGTGTTTGGTACAGGCATAGGGTGTGTGCGGGCAGGGCTGGCTCCAGGCACCAGCTGAGCAAGCAGGTGCTTGGGGTGGCCAAGGGGAAGGGGCAGCACGTCGGGCTCTTCCGCGGCAATTCGGCGGAGGGTCCCTGTCCCTCTTGGAGGGAAGGACCTGCCGCCGAAGAAGAAAGCGGTGCGGTGGAGCTGCTGCCGATCACAGCTTTTTGTTTTTTTGTTTTTCCGCCGCTTGGGGCGGCAAAAACCCAGGATCCAGCACCTGTGTGCGGGTCAAGGACAGGGAGTGGCCAGAATAGTTTGTGTTGTTCAGGGGTGAAATAACTTACAGGATTTACCGGTACTGCCGGAGTCCTGAGGGGGGCGTGGCCTCGCCTGGAAGAGGCGTGGCCTCAATCGGAAGAGGCGGGGCCTCTCAAGATTTAAAAGCCCTGGGGCACCGGCTGAGGCTGGGAGCTCCAGGGCCTTTAAATCAACCCAGGGCTCCCAGCTGCAGAAGTGGCTGGGAGCCCCCGGGGTTCAGAGGCAAATTAAAGGGCCCGGGGCTCTTGCCGTTGCGGATCTCCAGGCCCTTTAAATCCCCACCGCAGCTCCGGGCAGGCGGGATTTAAAGGGCCCGGAGCTCCTGCAGCTGCGTGGAACCCCGAGTCCTTTAAATCCCGGCCCCAGCCCAGATGCCGGAGCTGCAGGCGTGATTCAAAGGGCTCTGGGCTGCACGCAGCCACAAGAGCTCCGGGCCCTTTAAATCCCGGCCCCAGCCCGGCCGCCGGAGCTGCGGGCGGGATTCAAAGGGCTCTGGGCTCCCCGCTGTGGGGAGCCCAGAGCCCTTTAAATCCTCGCGGCGGAAGCCGGTGCAGTCCGGCATGGTGTACTGGCTCTTGCCGTTACGCTGTACTGGATCGTACCGGCTTACTTTCACCTCTGGTGTTGTTGCTATTCCCCAGCTGGTATATGAAGTCTGTATCCAGCTGCATTGGTGATGGGTATCATAGGCTGGGGTAGGCAGTGCCTCTGCAAACAGCCAGATGCAGCCCCACCCATGCTCCGCCCCCTGCCCCCCTTCCTCCTCCGCCCCCGCTTCCACTCGGTGCAGCTCCAGTCTCCCGGGGTGGCCCAGGCTTGGGCCGCACCGCCCACCCTCCTCGCGCTCCGGGGCTGGGGAGGCTGGGGCCATGCACTGCCTGCCCTTCCGTTGCTCTGGGGCTGTTAGGGCCGCACCCCGGCACTCCGGGGCTGGGGTTGCTAGGGCCGCGCAGCCCGCCCTCCCGGTGCTCCAGGGCTGGGGAGGCTGGGGCTGTGCCGCCCGTTCCAGGGCTGAGGAGGGGAGGCTGGGGGTGCTCCGGGGCTAGGGGCAGCGGTGGGGGTGGGCTCTGGGATCCAACTGTGGGTGCGGAAGAGGCAGGGTCTCAGGCATAAGGGGTGGGGCTTGGGGGCAGCCTCCCCCAGCTAGCGGTTCAAGCGCTTCTCATGCCCAGCTGGTAGAAGTTAGTGAATTCCCCAGGCTGCCCTAATCTAAACCAGGGCTGGGACAGAAAATCTGAGAGCTGTAACCAACTGGGTCCTAGGTCAGTCTTATAGAGGTTTTACATTAGGTTAGCTCCTCTGACTTCAGTGGAGTTACTCCAGATTTAAGCTGGTCTGACCAAGATCAGAATTTGGCCTTCAAGTACACTCTTTGAAATAAAAAATGGACAGTTTCTCCTTACATCTTTGTGCTGTTACACTGTGGTAATTGGCAGTGTGATGATGCGGTTCTGGCGGGACCCAACTGAGAGTGCCAACTCAGGACAAATTGCTTAAACAGGGCAGTTACAGCTCAAGCCTGGGGTTTTTCCACCTCTAAGGCACACCAAACCAGCCAGACTAAGAGGACTTCGGTCTCACCCCACTGGCTAACCACAAGTCTCACAAGCAATTTCCTTAGACACTCCAGTTTCCCAATATCACCACCAGTGCCACTTGTTATGGGGAAAAATGGTTATGAAAACCAATACCCCAATAAAAGAAAAACGGTTCTCCTGATCCCAAAGGACCAAGCCCCAGACCCAGGTCAATATACAAATCAGATCTTACCCACAAATCACGCTGTTGCCAATCCCTTAGAATCTAAAATCTAAAGGTTTATTGATAAAAGAAAAAAGATAGAGATGAGAGTTAGAATTGGTTAAATGGAATCAATTGCATCCAGCAATGGCAAAGTTCTTGGTTCAGGCTTGCAGCAGCGATAGAATAAACTGCAGGTTCAAATTAAGTCTCTGGAGTACATCCCCCGCTGGGATGGGTCCTCAGTCCTTTGTTCAAAGCTTCAGCTTGTAGCAAAGTCCTTCCAGAGCCATGAAGCAGGATTGAAGACAAAATGGAGATGAGGCATCAGCCTTATATAGTCTTTTCCAGGTGTAAGAACACCTCTTTGTTCTTACTGTGGAAAATTACAGCAAAATGGAGTCTGGAGTCACATGGGCCAGTTCCTGCATACTTTGTTGAGTCTGAAGGCATATTTGCCGTCTCACAATGGGTCCATTGTATAGCTGATGGTCCTTAATGGGCCATCAAGCAGGCTAGGCAGAGCTAATCCCAGCTTGTCTGGGATGTCACCCAGAAGCATAGCATAAGTTTGCCATACAGACAGTATAGAGACAATATTCATAACTTCAACTACAAAACTGATACGCACATATAGACAGCATAATCATAACCAGTAAACCATAACCTTGTCTTAGACACCCCATTTGACCCCCTTTATACAAGATTTGGGTGCCACTACAGGACCTCGGTTGCAACAATGATCTATATAGTCTCAGTTTATGTCAATAACGTCACAGGCAGAGATGGACAAATATGAAAAAAATAATGTTAGGTTTGGTTAAGCGTCCAAACATTTGGAGTTAGACTTTGATGGCCAGCCCAGTTGAGGGGGACTGAACCCGTAGTCATGTTGCCTTGGCAGATCTTTGAAGAGGGATGTCCAAATCCCTCCAGTCACCACCTCTTGGAGAAGCAAGAGCCCCTCCTCCCTGCCCTGTTGATACTCTTCTTTAATGAAGAAAGTTCTGAGGCCCACTTCTTCACCTCTCATCAGTACTAGTGCCCAGAACTGTTGTGGCCGCTCTGATGGATTCCTCTGCTGCTGAATCCAATTTCCCCAGCATAAGTGGCAAGACGTTGTCACATGTACAGAGGGGCATAGAAGGGTGGCATACAGGGAGTTTGAAGGGGGCAATGGAGAGTGAAATGGGCGATTAGTGGGTGCACCCAAGTCATTTTACCAGCCTGGGGAGAAAACCTTTTTGTGGCACATCCTCCGTGGCCGAACCAAAAAATCCGCAATACACAGCTAGCCAATCAGTGGAACACAAAAAGCGGTGATATGGTGCTGCCTGGAAGTTGGTGCTCAAGGCATCTGCCCCTTGCTCGCCCACCCCTAGAACCAATCCTGATGCAATGCACTCATTTTACAGAAGCTATGAACTGTGCAGCTCTATAGAGTTTAATAATGTTTTAAAATCAGTAAAAGGAATAAGCCTGCCAGCCAACTGCAGAATGAGCAAACTGGAAACTGCAAACCTGAGTACTATACTAGGGAGAAACACATTTTTAAATGCTGCCTGCCTCCTACATTAAGCTGAAAAACGTGAAAATAATCTTTAATTTGCACACAAATAGCTAAATAAAATTGGACTGGATCTTGCCTCTTGTTGTAAACAGAGACGTAGGATCAGGAGACAGCATGGTCCAATGATCAGAGTGCTGGACTTGAAGTTGAGAGTTGTATCTCTAGCTCTTCTTCTGGCTTACTCGGTGACATTGTGTCAACAGGCAGTGTGGTCCAGTGAACTAAAAGCGGGACTGAAAGCAAGGGACTCTATGTTCAAATACAAGCCTAGCACTAGCTTTTGTAGACTAGGAAACTATATGAGTGGGGTGGGTGGAATAACTTCTGGGCACTTTTCTTTCAGGTTCCTCGTCTGTAAAATGGGAATAATACTTAGCCTCTCCTGTAAAAGTCTTTAAAATGTAGAGCTGAGAAATGCTCAGAAGTGCAAAGTCATTAGAGCTAGTGAAAATTTTCAGAAATTTCAAATTTTTGATGGAATTTTTCATTGAAAAGATATTTAATGGAGGAATTTCATTTTGAAATGTCAGGTTTTGTGACCAATTATTACATCTAAATTAGACAGTTCCATCTAGGAATACCAACTCTATTAATAGAAAGCTGCTCTGATTTTTGGTTGGCATAACCTTTCAGAAGCTCACATGGTGAGAAATACGTCTTTCTACATATGTAAGCTCTGTTGTATTGCAAACAACAATTTTTTGACTAATCTTTTCATTTTTTAGTTTCCAGCTGGAAAAGGCTGTGCTATTGTTAAATGACATCATGTGTGATACTGGCCACCTGCAAGGTTATAACTTATTGCTCTTCAAACTTGCTACCATGGCTGCTGGCTGAGAGTCACCAGAGATTGCCTGGGCAGTTAAGGTTGATATATTTCTGGGTGTGATCTTTCAGTGTCAGAACTTGTATCTGAACATAGGAGTAGCTAAGTTTAGTTAAGGAACATCTGAGCTTTATAAAGGATTATGAGGGCTTAGGCAGAAGCCCAGAATACAGAGAGGAAGCTCCTGGGGAGAGAACTCCTCAGGGTAGCTGACTAATAAGCTACTTCCACTGGTGCCTCCCTGGAGAGCAGGAGCTCCTGGAGAGAGCAACATCTCCCAGAACACAAAGAGAGAAAGCTCGAGAGGCGATACACTACAAAGCTGTTCAAGCAGGGACGCCTGGGTGATACTCTCAGTCAGCAGTGGAGATGCTGCAGAGCTCCAGGCAGTGGAGAAGCCTGGGGATTTACCTCAAAAGGAGAAGGCTTGTTTATATCTGGCAGTTGAATAAATAAACTGGACCCCTAAAGGGGCATTATTAACTGTATACTACCCTCATTGAACTTACTGAAAGTCCATGAGGGGAGACTGAGGCAGAGATGTAACTGCATCTCCATACCAGGTCACCAGAGGGTGCTCCAGAGGTGAGTATTTTCTTTTACGCTCCCACTGAAATCATGGGAGTTAGGTGCCTAACCAGCTTGGATGCTTTTGAAAATCCCACTAAGTACCTATGTGCATCTTTAGGTACCTAATTACCTTTGAAAATATGGCCCTAAAAAATTTGCCTGTGGTCACATAGGAGATTTGGGAAATCTGTGGCAGAGCCATGATTTGATCTATGTCCACTGCCTTAGCCATAAGACCATCCCTCCTATCAAGGGCTTTGGAATGTGTCCTTCCCTCAGAAAAGCAACCGTAAATCTCTTATATCAGGAATGGAGGGGGGGAACCCAACAATCTCGGACACTTAAGTTTAACAAAGCAGAATCACAGCAAAGAGGAAAATAATTAACTGAAAACATTTCAATATTTTGAACAGCTAACAGCACCTGTAGCAGGTATGTCCTTAAATGGGAAAAATATTCTTTTTCAGATTCTGTTCCAAATTTGGAACCAGCTACCTCTAAAAATACTATTGTCATCAAATATAGAGACAGCCAGCTAGACAAATTTCACAGCATTAATATTCACATTATAATCAGAATTGCTATTCAAGTCACAGAGGAAAAAATAGGAACAAATTACAAAACACATGGAGAAGGTTCTGTTGCGAATTGTAGGGGATAAATTCTGACCTGAAATGTGTATGACTAGCTCCCATTACATTCAGAGGGGACCCGTGTCTATGCTTCTTATGGCAGAATATGGCTTTAAGGGCCAGACCCTGCCCTACACTCCAGACATTTTTTGCCACTCTGATGGCACCAACTGGACGTAAGCCTGGCCTACCAGGTTGCTGGATGGATCCCCCTGTATAGGGGAATCTTCAGGTGGTGTAGCAGCTCTGAAAGCCCTCACATCATAAGTGTTGACATGGTGGTGAGGCTGACTGAAAGAGGTGTGATTGAGGCACTTTTGGTCCTTGAGTGTTGTTGGCAGCTAGCATAGATTACAGTAGCCTTCAGGCTGCTCTAATCTATGCTGAGGACCAGTCCAGGGGTTTGACAGTGCAAGACTAAGGAAATTCACAGATGGATTATGGCCACCTTGTATTGCCTCCCTTACCCATTCACACATTTCCAGTTTGCTTGGAGGACCTCTGCAGGGTTGAGCGAGTGCGTGTGTGCGTGTGTGCAAGGGGTGAATGTGTGCAGGGTGCACAGCAGCCAATTGGGAATTTGCTTAAAAGGTTAATACAGCATCATGCAGAATTCATTTTTCCAGAGCCCCCACTGTCAGGAGAAACTGGGTTTCCAGCCAGCAGGGGGCATGCCAGAACTCTGGCTCCAATGAGCAGCCCTGTCAGGGTGGGGAATAGCCAAGCAGGGGCCACCAGCAGGGCTGGTTCTAGGGTCCCATTACATGGGGCAATTTTGGGGCCGCTGGATGTCACTATTTAGAAAACAAACAAGTTTCCAGGAGTCTAGGGGCTAGTTATACCCCTGGAAAATCCTTTAAAAAGTCAAATTTGGCTACTGTGGCAGTGTTTTGCTGTGATTTGTAATTTATATAAAGGATGAAGACTCTCCAATCTGTTGCTGTTCCACTGGTTAACACTGGGTAACTTGGTACATATTTTGGCCTTTCTGAAAATAATTTGAGGGCCCTTGAAGATTGCAGAGGGAGGAAATGTCCCGTTTGCACCCCTTCCCCCCACCCCCAGTAGTGCAGGCCTGGCTGACCGAACCAGTGCTGAGGCATAGTGACTCCACATGGAGGGTTCTGATCTTCCCAAGGTCCATTAGTTCTACAGAACAACTCCTCATTCCCCAAAGGCTTGGGACAAACTCCACCTCCCTAACAGAACAATCTGTGGAAATCAGCATTAGTAGACTCTCACGTCTTCAATTCGATCCGGCGGGTAGCAATCGGTCTATCAGGGATCGACTTACCGCGTCTAGTGAAGACGCGATAAAATCGATCCCTGATGGCTGTACCGTCGACTCCGGAAATCCACCGCGGCAAGAGGCGGTAGCGGAGTCGACGGCGGCGTGGCAGCCGTCGACTTGCCGCCGTCCTCACAGCCAGGTAAGTCGACCTAAAATACGCCACGTCAGCTACGCTATTCACGTAGCTGAAGTTGCGTATCTTAGGTCGACCCCCCCGCTGTAGTGTAGACCTAGCCTCATCAGATTCCCTGCCCCCTCGCCCCATCTAGTCCACTTTCAAGAGGGTGGGGATGATCTTACCCCTCTTTTTACTCAATACTTACTTGTCTTAGGCAGACTCCAATGGGCTTCAGTGGGAATTTTGTCTGCATTAAAGCTCAGGGGGTGTCCCAAGGACTTCAGGATGTTTCCCATTAAAAGTAACTTGAGAAAGGCAGAGAAATGAAGCACAGTTTACATTGTCCTTCCCATTATTCTGTTTTATAGGGAACTTTCTGTAGGTCTGTCATCCTTTACTGTGCAAGAGAGAGAGGAAAGCAGTTCTGCAAAAATATCTAGGACATTTTACATACTGTGCTGTTGAGAAAAAAGGACACATCTTTCAAATCCTTTAATCCTTCAAATAAGGAACATATCCTAACTTTACAGCACTGGGCTTCTGCGAACCTGTGGGAATAAAGGATTTAGAAAGTCTATGGTAAAGGGATTACTACACATTACTTTTGCTTAATGACTATTACTATTTCTAAATTCAAATGCCAGTGTGAAAACAGCAAATTCTGCAAGTGGGTGGGAGAGAGACAAAACAGAGAACTGAAATTAGGGATAGGAATTTTTTAAAATAATATTCTGAATATTTTAAAATCTAATTTACGTATAAGTAGATTTATAATAAGAGTGTGTGTGTGTGTGTGTGTGTATACACACTCTTAAGCCATGCTGCAAAACTGATTTGAGAATGCTCTGTTAACACCTAAACCAGTGGTTCCAAGGAGTTTGACCTATAATGAATAACAGTGCTTTCCTCCATTTTTCTCTTTAAAACTGAAAGGGTCCATATTGTTGTCTTTTGCTCATAGACTTCCAACATAATATGCAGGAACCACACAAGCCTGGGGCGGTCCAAATAACCATGTTTACTAACTATATGCAATGTGCAAGGCCTAACTACATACACTGACTGCAGTTCTGGCAGGGATCTGGTGGCTTCAACATAGAAGACAGGGAGGGCAACAAAAGGACTCAAACTATTTAAAGGGACACTACCCAATTCCTATACACTATATTCTCCTGGCCTGTAAAATGAAATAAAATTTTACAAATGTATTATTATAGTTAAATATGCAACATAGTACAAATTGTCTGAGCAGTGGGTTATGCCTTCTCTCTGGATAATGTCTCAGAGGCATCACAATAGTAGCTGTACTTTCTGGTGTAGCTGAATCAGCTACATGTGCCAGCTCTATATTGTTAGGGTCACTTCCAGTAGAAATGGGGACCTGAGGCTCCCTGGTACTATCACACGTCACTGTCTGTGGCTGTACTGTAGCCTCAGTATTTTCAATAAGCATCACTGGTGTATAACATCCTGCAGAACTTGTTCTTAAAAGCTGGTTTACACGTCATCTTCAAGACATATTTGGTGCCACTTCTATCCTATCAGACAGAGGACTCTAGTTTGTGATATAATCACTCCAGGTTTCCATGAATTATTTTGGAATCCTCTTGTTGAGACTTTTTCTCCTCTGTGAAAACTGTGCAGTTGGATGCATCAGTTTGTAGCCATTGGAGCATATGTTTCTTAAGAATGTCCTTCGTTAGATTAGGTCAGGGATCGGCAACCTTTGGCCCGCGGCCCGCCAGGGTAAGCACCCAAGCACCAGGGGCTTACCCTGGTGAGCCGCATGCCAAAGGTTGCCAATCCCTGGATTAGGTTTTAACAAGACCAGGAAAGACCTTAAATCATGTCCTGCACAAGATTGCTGGCATCTGATTTATGGTAGCATGCACTGCATTCCTATTGACCAATAGGAAGCTAACTTATCCTGAGACAGGTATGTTTCTAGGGGCTTCTGAAACATAGAACACAGTGAGGGCCACTAGCTGGCTCATGAACTACTTCATAGATTCCAAGGCCAGAAGGTACCATTGTGATCATCTAGTCTGACCTTCTGTATAACACAGGCCATAGAACTTCCCCAAAAGAATTCCTAAAGCAGATCTTTTTAGAAAAACATCCAGTCTTGATTTAAACATTGTTAGTGATGGAGAATCCACCATGAGTCTCCCTTGGTAAATTGTTCCAATGGTTAATTACTCTCACAATTAAAAATGTACACCTTGTTTCCAGTCTGAATTTGTCTAGTTTCAACTTCCAGCCATTGAATTGTCTTATACCTTTCTCTGCTTGATTGAATTAAACATTTGTGTAGATACTTATAGACTACAATCAAGTCACCCTTAAGTTAATAGGTTGAGCTCTCTGAGTGTGTTATTATAAGGAATGTTTTCTAATCCTTTAATCATTCTCATGGCTCTTCTCTGAACCTGCTCCAATTTAAGGGAATGCTACTCCATCTCAAAACACTACACATATTATGGCTAACAATCCAGCAGACACAATGCTCTTTAGAGTCCACTGCAGTCACACTCTTTGTTTGGCAGAGGGTCACCAGTGAATAATGTATGGCTTTTCCTTCAATGCCAGTATCTGGGCCATGCTGATTGTGGCCCAGAACACAGGAACTGAAGCTTAGTCTTCTTTATGGGAGCACAGAACATTTGCAAGGACATGTGGCAGCCTAGGATTATAATACAGAGAGAAAAAAACCGAGGAGTCCTTGTGGCACCTTAGAGACTAACAAATTTATTTGGGCATAAGCTTTCGTGGGCTAGAACCCACTTCATCAGATGCATTGAGTGGAAAATACAGGAGCAGGTATAAATACATGAAAGGATGGGGGTTGCTTTACCAAGTGTGAGGTCAGTCTAATGAGCTAAATCAATTAACAGTATATATCTGATGAAGTGGGTTCTACCCCACGAAAGCTTATGCCCAAATAAATTTGTTAGTCTCTAAGGTGCCACAAGGACTCCTCATTTTTTGCTGATACAGACTAACACGGCTACCACTGAATATATAGAGAGAGAGCATGAAATAGAGGAATTACCACAGAGCAGATAATTGGGATTTTGGCACTGACTTGCTGTTTGGTGCTAGGAATGTCACCTTACCTCGCTTTGAATTTCCTAATCAGTAAAATGGGGACCATGATCATTAATTACCTGCCTTGCACAGGTGTTATGAGGATTAATTAATGTTTGTACAGTTCTAATTGCTAAGTAGATAGCTTAATATTAATTATTGTAAATTTTAGCTTTCAATCTCAATGAGAAGCAAGGCATGTTACTTAGATGCTGCCAGTATGTACAAAGGGAGAGAGAGCAGTGACGGTGAAGTAAGAAAACACTTGGTGCTGCTTTCAGTATGTTAACAGTAAGGTCTGGTCAACAGTACAAAGTTAGGCCAATGTAAGTTGCATCTGGCCCAGCCCCAAGTTATCAGTGCACAGGTATCTGCCTTTCATGGATTTACTCATACAAGAAGAGGTAGAGGTACAACAAACAGAGGTAGAGCTGTTACCTGCTTTTTCATTCCCCTGTAGGATTAGGTGCTGGGGGAGGGGGGAAGGGGGGCTATGCAGAGCAGCTTGTTTATGTTCGTAGGATTGTCCCTTGTATCCTCCTGAGAGATCTCAAAGAAACCTTCATGGTGATACTCTGCAAACCTCTCCCAAAGGTTTCTGGGGATTGCTGCCCTATTTCTTACTATGCAATAGGACACTTTCCCATGTTATTCTGTGGTGACTTCAGCAGACACTGTTGCAGTAAAACAAGCTAGCAGCATACATGCCTGGGCAGCTTTGGGACACCAGTAGCAGCTGTGCTCTGTGCTTTCATTACTCTCAGAAGCAAGATATCAGCTAAAATTACCACATCCTGTGGAAAATAGTGCCAGCACTCAGTGCCATTGCCCTGTACTTGTGCCCATGGAAATAGGGGCCAATTTTTTTATGCAACCAAACAATTCCCTTCCCACTCCTGCCCCTGGTGGGCCCAACTCACCATGGCTGGGACTGGAGAGAGGTGCTGTGCACAGGCACTCCAAGGCTGAAGTGTCAATAAGCATGTCTGATTTTACACTTTTATGGGAATAAGGGAAGAGAGTTGTGAAACTTCTCTTTCTCTTTCTGCTGTGACTGTAAACACAGTGATACATCTGTCTGTTTTCTCTGTAGCTGGTGCCATTGTGGCCTTGAGGGGTGCTGTTGCCACACCTGCAGAACACCTGACCCTGATGAGGAGGAGAAAGAAGCAGACTAGGGAGGACATGTTCAGTGAGATCCTGCAAGCCAGTACTTAATTGGACCTTGAACAGAGGGCTTGGAGAGTAAATATAGCAAACAGCTTGGAGAAGGCAAAAGCGGATAGTAGAAAGGCCCAGGTGTCCCAGCAGAAAAAAGAGAGGGAGATTCACCAGGACATTATGGGACTTTTCAGGTAGCAAACACAAATACTGTAGACTCTTGTTGACCTACAGATCCAACAGTCATAAGTTTGCCTCCCCTTGCACTCAATGAAGACTCCATTTCAGCAGCTTGCTACAGCCCCCACCATTCTACGTGTCATTAGGGACCGCATTCCCACTCCACCCCAGGGGACTGTAAGGAAAACCACAGATTCACATACACTGACCTGTGAGAAACACGGTTGGTGTATGTTTGGCAGAAATTCATGAATGTTTACTGGTGTTCTAATTTAACAGTTCTGTTCCATCAATTTATTTTATAACTTGGCACTATATTGGTTTTTAATTGCACATTATTCTTTGTACTGTTTTTGTTATGCAGTAAATTTTTTTGCAAATAATTTCATCTTTATTACTTCATAACATATACTGCAGAATGCCTAGCACTACCAAAAGCACACAGCAATTGTAATTGAACAGGACCACAGAACTCATAGGTTCAATGCAACACACACTGTAATAATTATAGATGTACAGTGAGCACACATAAATTCCTAGGTTCATTACAAGTCTGTGATATTCATAAATGGACAGAAAGCATTACGCAATTCCTAACAACTCCTGAAACTTCAGAGCCAGCTAAAGCATTCTCCAGCACAGCACATTACTGTGGCTGACTGTCCAGGAGCACTTTCAAGGCTTCCCTCGGCTGCATAGCTCTGCATTGAGCCCTTCTAATGGCCTTCGTGTCTGGCTGGCTGCTCCACCTCTGCTCTCCACCCTGGCAGCCTCACAGATATTATGCAGGATACAACAGGCATCTATAACCATTAAGATGTTTTTCTCAATGAGATCTAATTTAGTGAGTAAACATTGCCAGCATCCCTCTAGTCTGCTGAAAGCACATTCAGCCGTCGTTCTGTACCTTGATGCTGTAGAGATGGCCACTATCTGGCTACATGAGCCAGGGGAGCAAGGGAGAGGCTGGATTCCCCAGGATCACTACTGGCATTTCAACATCACCAATGGTTATCCACTGGCCAGGAAAGAATGTCCCTGCTTGCAGCTTTCTGAACAGTCCTGTGTACTTAAAGACACAAGCATCATGCAACTTCCCTGACCAGCCCACATTGGTGATGTACTCTGTTGCAAGGTGGGCTGGGGCCAAAATAGAGATGTGGATGGCCATCTAGCACCCCATCACAGTTCAGGAACCCCATAGCTGCAAATCTATCCACACTGCCAAGTGTCACAGTCCTGCATAGCAGGATGTGATTAATGGCCCTGGACACTTACATGACAATGGCCCCCAGCATGGATTTTCTAACTCCAAATTGATTTCCCACTGACTGGTCACAATCTAATGTTACAAGCTCCCACAGTGTGATTGCCACTCACTTCTCAACTGCCAATGCAGCTCTCATTCTGGTGTCCATGCTCTGGAGGGCTGGGGCAAGCTGGGCACAGAGATCCAGGAATGTGGCTTGTTGCATCCAATAGTTCTGCCCCCACTGCTCATTGTCCCAAACCTGCATTATGATGCAATTTCACAAGTCAGTGCTCATTTTTTGGGGCCAAAAGTGACACTCCACTGTCTGCAGCAGCTCCATGAATACCACCAACAACCTTGAATTGGTTTTCACTATGTACTTTAGCAATCTCTTCTTGAAGACATTGTCATGTGCCCCATTATGGTGGTGCTTCCTGCAACTCTGCAAATACCAGAGGATCATTTGTCCTGTGTTTGCAATATTCATGACAATAGTGCAGACCTATGCAGGCTCCATGCTTCTGTCAGAGATGGTGGGCAGTAACAAGTGCTGTGTAGGTTTGTGAAAATTTTAAAAAATAAATAAAAATTATGGGATATGGATCATATTATGGGATGAGGAAAGTGGCATGAGGGGAACCTGACCCCTAGTTCCCAGTGTGACGCATTTGTAGCCCACAAAACATTGCAAAAATCCACCAAAAGGCATTGCACCAGAGGGCAGTGCATGGTACACTGGGATACCTACTCATGGTGCACCACATTTTGCATCGACACAAACACTCCTGGTGAGTACGCAAAGCACAAGCAGCCTAGTATGCGTGTGCACAAGCGATATATTAACTGCAGCGACTTTACTGCATCTATCTTGCATCACCCTAAGTTTGTAGTGTAGAGATAACCCAATAAATAGCCTGGAATGCAAAGCCTAACCAGAAAAATCCACTTAGCTGCATCTATCAATTACTTAAGGAAATCATTTTGAATCATTACCAAAGGTGCACAGTCTTACTTCCGTGTCTAGCAACCTGTTAGATGTAATACAGTAATACTACATCAATAAAATAATATTTTTGACAAGAAATGTAACATTAATTTCTTCTGCTCTTGGTTTAAACAGTGCATTTATAGCCTGCTCCACACTAAAGATAATTATCTCCTAATGAACAGGGTATTGTGGGTGGGGAAAAATCATGATATAGGAAGAGAAGTAAATAATGGTTTTTGATGGAATTATTCATGTCCTGTTCTTATTACCATAATTAGCTTTTCTTCCGTTATGTGTGGTTGTTTTTTTTTTAGTTTTGCTTTTTATTCCTGCAGACTACTAAATCAGTAACAGCTTCTTCAGTGTCTGAATAAAAGTTCAAGGCAAATGAACTTTCCCATGTGGATATGATATTTGCAGCCATAAATAAATTCTTAAGGTATTTGTCAGGTATTTCACACACCCACAGATTCTGCTATCAGCCAATAAATCTTTGTTTAAGACACTATGAGATCAGATTTCTTTGGATGAAGTGTTAGCCAAAACGAATCGAAACATAACATTACAGAAAAGTTATACTATTTCCAATTGTACCATTTCTCTCTCATCTACTCCGTGTTGTATCCTCCTCATCTTTTGCTTTTGTTCACAATTCTGTGCATGGTGGCCACTGGGATTTGAACTACATAACTGGTGTTGAGAAGTAGGAAGACACCCCATTAGATTTTTTTCTATAGCAGGGTGGGTCTTGCTGATGGTCCCAGAGCATTTTCAAGTCAGCGATGCAGACGGGCATATGGAATCCTCATTGTCTTTGCCTCCCCCCACCTGGCCATCTGTGCAGCTGGCTCAGTTCTGTATTCCTGCTCTTGCTCAACAGCATGAAAAAACAATTCATGATTAGATCAGCAATGTTTAAAACTACACTCTAGGCTTTATCTGGAGTACACATAGGGGTCCTCTGAACACTTTGAAACTAGAAATGTAACAGGTATATTTGCAGCTATTCATATAACCCTATATTTAAAGTATACACTTCACTGTTATAAACCTCTCCTGGGGAATCACATATGTGAAGCGCTAAAACAGTGTACAGTTTTAGTGAAGGCTAGGGTCAGGTCAATGTCTCCATGAGACCAGGCACAGTAACCTTTTTTACTGAAGAGAGGGAAGAGTATAAAACCAAATGTTTGTACCATTTCTTCATTTCTTATCCCCCCCGAAGATCTGAGGAGTGGATAGCAGAATGTATAGTTTTGAGTTAATTCCTGACAACTGAGTTTTGGGATGCTTAGCTCTGTTTTGGGGATTGCTTTTTCTCCACAGAAAGTCCCTTTAGAATTCTTCTTGAAGCAATTGCCACTGTAGTAACCCTTCCTCTTCTTACTTCCTCTAAGAATTATCGATTCTTTGCTTTGCCTGGACAGTTCGGAGCTGTCTAGGCCTGTCTCAGTAGGAAGTCATACTCTGAATATTTTACACAGATCATAATGTCTCTTCTTAGGCATCTTTAGCAGCAAGTTGAAAAAGAAATTGGAGAATTCAATAAACTTACCCTTGAATATACTTTAATTGAGTAAAGCATGCCAGTAAGTACAGGTCGCCTATAATCTACATTCTGAAAAAAAGGGAGATTAAGACAGCTATTTACTGAACATTCTGCTCACTCACTTCACACTTCGATCAATCCCACTCTTGATAAAATCACATTTGGTGAAGTGAGGAGAAAGCAAGATAGATTTATATTCTTTCTGACCTTTCACGTGGAGCTGAGTGAATTGCTAGTCATTTTTTATACAATTTAACTACTTTCAAGTTCACAAAACTTATGCACCATTGGGTCAATTTTACTTAACTTCTGGACAAAGTTGCATATAGAATATTTTCTATGATCACCTTACTGAGAACCCCCCAAAGCATGGAGATTCACAAACACATTTTGAAAAAAAGGAGCCAGAGGAGGGGGCTATACCCGCCCAAGACAAATGATTACAAGTATAGGAGCTAGGAGGATCTAGTCTCACATCTACCACTAACTCACCTTAAAGTACTTTGCATGTATAAAGCACTTTATAAATAATATTTAGGTGGAATTCACAACACAGTTAGATGATCATTAATTTCATTTTGCTGATGCAGAAAGCTGAGGATCGTAGAGATTAAGTGATATACTCAGGGGGTCACATCAAATGAGTTTCAGAACAAGGATTAGCACCTCTGGGCCATATCCTTACCTGGTGTAAATGATTGTACCTCTCAGCTATTTTGTTTTACATCATGTGAGGATCTGGTCCAGGGTCTCAATTCTCAGTAGTGTGCTTAATCCACCAGACCATAGTCCTCCAAAGTCAAGGCACTTAATCTTTCTGGGCCTCACTTACTCTTACGTAAAATTAAGAAAATAGTGCTTACCAACCTATGGCTGTAGCGCTTACCAACCTACCACCTGTGGCTGTAGACATCTGGCATCCTGTACATGTTCAGATCTCACCTATGACAAATATCACTACCGATTTGAAACCTGAGGCAGTATAACCTGACATTATCCATTCACCATGCCAAAAATCACAACAAACTGAACCACACTTTAAGCTCCCTCTTCACCCATTAACAAGTCTGGGTGTCTGAACCAAATTCTTCTCACTGATGTATTGACCAGCTAGTTCTCTGGAAGTGTACATTTTTGAGCCATCTGTTGGTAAAGTTCAGTGGCAAAAATAAAACAAAAACAGCACTTACCCTAGTAGATCTTTTTATCAAACAACTACCGTAGCACTGAAGAAGACACCATTTTTGAAAGTAAAAGAAAACGTTTATGTTGTGAGTAGGGTGCATAATTCAGGAAGAGGAAAGGGGCCAGTTGGCAAATAATTTCCTTCTGCCCTCATTGCTCCAAAAACTAAATCAAAAAGCTTGATGGGGCTGATGAAAATCATAATTTCTTTAAAGGCCACCTTTTCTTTCCAGACTCACAAATCTCAATAAGCTCCATATACTTTTCTCTGGAAGTATAGTTTAGAAAAATAAATGGATTAAAGTAGACTGAACCAGCACAAGAATAAAAATTTCCATTTGGTGAATGCCATTAATGTAAAAATAACTTATTTAATGGCAAAAATTCCTTAGCAGAGCAAAGAGCCCATATATTTCATTTCCCATTCATGGTGAAACATTGAGAGCTGAACAGTATGTGATATATGTGTAGTATGTCTCTCTCTCTCCATATAAACTGTGAAACCATGAAATAAACTGCATTTAATTTCTACCTTTGACATGCTCCTTACCTGAACTCTGCCCACTAATTTTCACTGGATCTGCTTCTAACATTTCAAACCTCTGAAGAGCTGTCAACTGACCTTTTCTTCTTAAGAACTTACCACAAAAATGTTTGCCTCTCTTCCTCCAAATGTGGATCTTGTGAAAGCAGAGATTGACTGTTACACTTAATCGGAGGTTTAGCTCTGGCGTCCTAGATTTACAAGTTTTTTTTAAGGTCCAATATCTTGCAAACCAAAGAATAGACTGAAACCACTGTCTGCTTGAGATGGCAATCTAGGTGAAAGGGAAGTGGCTGTTGGATGCGATGTTTATTGGAGGAACAGGAAGAGGCTATGTCTGTACCATTTTTGAGCGTGAATTTTTACATGTTTGTGGGGGTGGGATAGCTCAGTGGTTTGAGCATTAGCCAGCTAAACCCAGGGTTGTGAGTTCAATCCTTGAGGGGGCCACTTAGGGATCAGGGTCAAAATCAGTACTTGGTCCTGCTAGTGAAGGCAGGGGGCTGGACTCAATGACCTTTCAAGGTCCCTTCCACTTCTAGGAGACAGGATATCTTTATTTATTTATTTTTTGCCAAAATGGTTCACAATTTGTCTTATTGGATCCATTTATTGCTCCTGGATTCCCAGAGTGCACTGGTGACCTGTCCTGCTGTGAAAAATGTAGGGATGTGCAGTAAGGATTATTGAGGGGTATCTCAAAATGTGGCAGCGCTTTAACATTGCTGCGCTTTAACGTTGCTGTGTAGTTGCAGCACCAGCGCTGTAAAAAATCCACATCCACGAGGGGCGCAGCTCCCAGCGCTGGTGCACTGTCTACACTGCCACTTTACAGCGCTGAAACTTGCATCACTCAGGGGGGTGTTTTTTCACACCGCTGAGCGAGAAAGTTTCAGCGCTGTAAAGTGGCAGTGTAGACAAGGCCTTAGACTCTCAATGGGGAGCAGACAGTTTCAACTTCCTTACTCACAGGGTGTTTCATTTACAAGAACAGTGATCATAAAGCTGAATGATCTAACTACCAATGAACAATGAAGCAACAATCATGGGGCATTCACCTAGGCGGCCTGACTGGCAGACTGGGAAAAACCATTCTGAGGCAAAAGGAAGACTTGTAACAAAGACCATTTAACACTAATGTAATTGGGCCCAGACACACACACTGTGGGTGGGGACTTTCAGAAAACCTAGTTTCCCTGAGAGAGAAGAGCCAGATTCTGGGAGACAAACTGAGACCAGGTTTGGTCCCAAAAGAAGCTTGGCATCTTAAAATAATGTAAGTTGTGTTGGATGACAAATGAGATCCACACCAGTTTAAGCTTAAGCAGTTTCTTGTAGCCTTTATTTTGTATGTTTTAAGACAATGCTATTATCAAGCAAGAAAAGTAATTGATCAAATTACCTCTCCTGGGTACAGGGGGACTTTTTTCAAAGTTCTGGTCTCTGCTATGTTCTTCCCCTTCGCTTGTTGTCAATCACTGTTGTTTTTTATACCGTGTTTTGTAACTTTGCGCAGACTCATTTGTGTACTTATCCATTCTAAACCCCTGGCTAAACATTTTTATATGTAAATCACAATAACTAACCTAAACTAACATATTTTTGCTTTCCCTACTAAAATTTACTTTTATTTGTCTACTTCTATCATCTATTCTCTACTGTTAATCCCCCTGGCTCCATCCAGTTGCTCTTATCTTACTGGTCTGTTTTTGTGGCCTGGAGTTTTTGTTTGTTAGCTTGTCGTGTGGGGCACGTGAAGTTGACAATTCCCGCATGACACTCTCTTTCACCCTGCTATTTACACAGGCCAGGGTTTTACAAAGTAAGGTACAAAAATCAGGTTTCATGGTTTACACAACCCTGAAGCTGTTTTAGCTAAGTTCTGGAATGCAGTATCAGCAGGGACACTCACAAAAGCAAAAATTCCTTTATATTTTCCTATTATATATATAATTCATTTCTCCAGCATTGTTTAGTCTATATATTTGACTGACACAATTCATTACAGTTTCCCAACATTTGGTTCTGTTCTGTTCCTGTAACTTTAAAGGAAAGCCCATCTAAATGAGCTGTACGGAAGTCTAAACTTAGATGAGACTAAGTATGTGTGTAGGCAGCTGCTTGTTGTTTTTAAAATTCCTTTTTTCCTTTTAAAGCTTTGTTCCAACTGCTAAATAAAACAACAACAACAACTTTGTTTTAAGAAGGCTGTTGGTCACTTTATCACTGGTCACAGGTTCCTAAATGGAAGAAGCACAGGTGCGAAACCCAGTTGGCCCTTCAGGGTGATAAGCAGTTGGGATACACAGGGAGTAGCCAGATCCCAGTCTCAGTGGAAGAGTTGCGTGATTCCACTATGAGGCAGGTAAGGACAAGAAGCATATTACCTGAAGGGGTGCACTCAGAGACCAAAAAGGGTACAGAGGTGCAGCTAGCCCCATAACTGTGGCACATGCTTTTCACTGTCTACAGATGGCCAAGCTACTACAATGCCCTCTACTTAGGCTATCCCTATAGTAGCCCTGCAAAATTCTACTTGCCCAGTTGCCCAGAACAAGCAGCTTCTGTTGATGAGTGTGTAAAATATCGTTTAGTTTTTTCATTATCTCCAGGCATCATTGTAAATGGTGGATGAGAAAGTTATCATAAGTATTTTTAAATGCTTCCCTAATGTCATCTTAGAAGCCTGGCCTAATGTACCTGCCCCATCTGCCTGCCTACTTCTGAGTGCTATCTTTTACCAGTTAAGGCTGGCTGGGGAGTGCTTGTTATTGGTACTTATGTGCAAGAAATAGAAAAATAAAATAATTATGTTTTACTCACCTATCTAAATGAACTTCTTCCCCTGGCCAAGTGGGTGAGTAGAATTTTGCAGTGTTGTTTTAGACATTGCCCTAAGAAGAGCATATTTAAGTCTAAAAGTAACAAAGATGGTGTCAGATTCCTATTAGATTCTCCATGGGAATTCATTGACTTCAGTGGAACTATTCATGGAATAGATTGCAATGTCTGGTAGGTAGTAAATGTTTGGGGACTGGGTCCTAAATTTGAACACTTCATGGCTAATGGCAGGGCTTTTTCTTTCAAGAGGTCCCTTCTTTTTGGAACTCACCCCTCTTGCAGTCTTCAAGCTTAAGGCTAGTGATCTTTGGGACTTGATGCAAGATGCATTTATTTTGTTTAACATTTGATTAGCTGATTCTGTTCGTTTTTGTTTATCTTTTTTTTGTAATTAAAGCACCTAGCTGCCAGGATAATAGGCACTAGTGATATAATCAAATAATTTTACCATTATTTTCCATATTTATATGGGTGGTATATTTGATCTGATGTTTTTCCCCGGTGATTCTACTGTGAATCTGAACTGTACTTTTCTCTTTTTATGATTACTGTATTATTCTCTTACTCTATTACTCGGCTTTTTGTTTTCTATGATAGTTACTTTGTTTCCATAGATCCTATCTTGCAGCTGACTAAGAGAGAGGTAACCATATATCATTCAACCATGTCCCACATTGTGGATTCAAAAGCCCAGGTTAGGATAAGAAACACTCACCCTTCAGACGAATTACTTTAAATGCAGGAATATTCTATATCATTACTAGACTGCAATGATTGTGACTATTCTTGTCTCAAGAATTATTGTTCAGGAAAGGATAAAATAGCAACTTCCAGATTTTTAATTGCTACTGGTGTCTATTTTGCTTCTTTATGATGTATGAGAAAAGTCTAAATATCTGTGGATATCTTGTGATTTTTGAGGAATTCCCCCCCACTTGACTTTATTAGTAACATCAGGAATGGCAAGCCCGATCATCCTTTTATTTTTTCTTTTGGTTGTAGGAAGTGTAAAATGTTTCAAATAAGGAATCTGAATGATACTTTTATCTTTTTATGATTACTGTATTATTCTCTTACTCTATTATTTGGCTTTTTACCTCTTATCTGATAGGGTAAATGGTTCTACCTCTTCCCCATTCCTTCCCACTTCTTTGGGGTGGCTAAAGCCAGTGGGACAGTCTTTGTGCTAAAGGAACAAAAGGACTGTAATTGTGATCTTCCTTATTTGAGGTGGTCTTGGTAGAGGAAGAAGGTTCCTTTCATCTTCCTCCACTTGTAAACCAATATGAAGGCCACCCACAAACTGGTCCTTAGTGAATGTTATGTTTGTAAAATGCTTTGAGATCCACAAATGGAAAGCATGAGAAGAGCAAAGTGTTATCTAAATGTTGCTGGCAGGATCCATTAAGAGACATTATGCTTTTGACTTCTTTTCTTCTTCCACCCACATTTCTTTGCTATTTTTCCTTTTTTTAGATTCTGTCATTGCTGTCTCTTTTTGTCTGAAGGGTCTGGCTGAGATGTAGTCCTGAATGGCCAAAAATAGACTTTCTCTTAATTCAGCTACAAGCCTCCCTGGCTTGAAATTTGGTGAGAGATCTCTTGGCCACTTATTCTGTTAGCAAATTCAGGATACACTCAGTCCTGACCTTTCTTTGTCCAAACATATTTCTGCCATATTTAACTCCACTCTATTTCACTTGAAGATTGAGGCCAATCTAAAGCTTTGATCTATTTTTAAATTTGCAAAAGCCATATACCACATGAAAAAACGGTTAAATACATTAGAAGAGGCTTTTAAAAATGCTGAAGTTTATATTTATGTGAATATTAAACCACAATAAAAGATCATCATCAAATGCTCTGGTCGTCTTTGACAATCTTAAAAAATATACTAATAGACACGATTAGCCAAACTGGAATTAATCTGGGTTACAGTGCCATAGGGGTAAGGGGAGGAAGTGAATACCCCGCTGGGTGCCTAGAATTTTGCAGTTCTCGATAGAAATATATCTTGACTGCGAACCATAAGCTTTGAAACACCAGTCATAAAATGTATTGTTGTTACTACAAATGTTACAGCTTATGCTACATCATGCTTATTGGATGGTCTATGAATTATTATTTGTTTGTGTTATCATAGCACCTCAGAGTCTCAGTCATGGATGCTGTTATTGGTCTATTCCACACTTGACCTGACACGTGGGCAAATTTGTTGGGGCTGAAATGTTTACATGACACTCTTTGCATTCGACTACGCCTGCCCTGGTCTTAGTTTGCTGCTAGCACCATTGATTGTTTCTTCAGCTATGCAGAGTCATGAGCAGTTCAGTGGTTTGTGTTTAGAGTGTCCGTCACAAGAATAAATCCATAAAGAGAGTGGCAAACTGATTTGGACTTAAAACGTCTGCTCCTCTTTAAGGAATAAACTTGTACATAAGTTAGCAACTCTCCTCTATAGTTTTGTGTGTCATTAGGCTAATGATCTGTTTAACCGTGGTTATCAATCATTTCTTGATTAAAACCTTGTATGCATGGCAACAAATGTGTGCTAAGCAAAAGTGTTAGCGCCAGAAAGATAAAAAGGTATTATTGTGCTTTTGGGAAAAATGAAAAATAAGAAGGAACCAACTGTCTGAAGTGTTAACCAAATCACTTCATTAAATAAATTTATTCTATATCCCTGCAACAATTGTTCACTTAGCAATGTTATTTTCACAACTTGACCCTGACCTGCTGTTTGCTTTTTTAAATTGGCCTGTCAGTGCCCTCATAGCTCTGTAAGGCAACATGAGAAGAGGATAATTAGAAATCATCAGGACGTCTTTGAGCTAAACCAAAGCACTCATTGTGCTGCTGAATGATGAGCCTGCTTATTATTTCCAAGCTTAGAGAAGCCTCAGATGGCTGGGCTCTGCTTTGGGTATTAGCCTGGAAGCCTAGGGTCTACTCTGACGAAGGCTAGGTGGTGATAAGTTGCTGGACCTTGCTTTGAGGAAAGGTTGTAAGCTTGGGGTAGTTGGACCCTGCTTAGAATATGGGTTTGGAAGAATAGGGGCTCCCAAGATTTAGCAGAGGTTGGAGAGATGGGACAGTCCTTTGGCTTGTAACATGGAGATGTTCTTCCCTACTTCTCCCTCCCCACAGCTTTAAAGGGGGAGGCCTGAAAATGTTGTTTATGTGGCTGCCTCTGAATTAGCAGTGAAAGCAAGGGGTTAAGGAGTGACACTCAGCCCAAGCAACCTCTGCCCCAACCTCCAGCACACCTGCAAATCAAGTATGGCCTGAAGGAGGAGCTCCAAAGGAGACCAGACCAGATTAGTAGCAGGCAGCTAGTGGAGATGAATGGATCTACTCTCTTAGCTGGTTGGAAGGAGCACTGCTGGAGGTCCAGCTGCCTGGATCTCTGCCAGATCTGCTGAGAAAAGGGACTCTTGATACTCAGAAGTTCTGACATGTATTTTTGATTTATTTTGTTTAATGTCTTTACTTTCCTCTGTAGGAGAAGGGGGCTGGTAGGAAGTGATCTAGGGAAGCAGCAGTTTAGCACCAAGAGTGCACTAACCACTGGGCTATCGGATATAACCAAGTAGCACCTCCTCCTTCACTGTGTTTTGGGCAGCAATCTGTTGCTAGCTTTTAAGAAAGGGTAGCAGACTGAGCCCCACAGGGGAGATAGGTGGGAGAACACCTAGTTTGAGGATCCCACTGGGGCTTAAGCATGAGCCAGGTTTCAAGCAGGTCAGTTTGTCTGGCTGTTTTGTGAGACCCATTGCCTTTGCTTTCTGCAGAAATGTTAGCACAGGAGCTGACTGGCAGGAATGTTTGCCAAAACAATGACTTTTTAGGGCAATGATCACAGTATGTTCCCTGAAAGTGATTTTTAAGTGTAACTACAAGTATTCAAACCAGAAACCTGGCTTGTGGAAACCTGGGCTGTTCACTAATGATTTGTGAACAGTTCAAAAGGGCTACATTAGATCCAAAAATTTTGCTTTGCAGGTAGTGTGGCCAGATTTAACTGAATCTGTGCTCAGCACTGCACTTGCTGATGACTGTACTTCCCCTAGTTAACCCAAGTTCAAGTTGCAAGACTAGTTAGGTGCTGCACTCAGTTTTGAACTTGTTAATTTAAATTAATGTGTGATTGAAGGTTAGGGTGGAGCTACTATGTTTTATTTTCTTTGTTGGATGGCTTGGGGTATAAACTAGTGTCAGCACACCTAATCAGAGTAGCAAATACCGTCACTCTGTGCAGTGAATATTATTTTACAGTGTGGCAACTCTCACCTGTGATAGGGTAACTTGAGTGTCAATAACTCCAATTAACTCTGCAGTGAAGACAACAGTGTCTCAGGCGGATACACTGTAGTACTAGGGCTCAGGATTCTGGGTCTAAAGAAGAGGTGGGCAAACTACGGCCCGCGGGCCACATCTGGCCCCCAGGACCATCCTGCCCGGCCCTTGAGCTCCCGGCTGGGGAGGCTAGTCCCCCGCCCCTCCCCTGCTGTCCCGTCCCCCCGCCGCAGCTTCGCCGCCGTGCGGGCAGTGCTCTGGGCAGTCAGGTTGCGTGTTCCTGCCGAGCAGCGCGGCTCCCAGACATGCTGCTCTGAGTGGCATGGTAAGGGGACTGGGGGGTTGGATAAGGGGCGTGGGGTTCCGGGGGGCAGTCAGGAGACAGGGAGCAGGGGGCAGTTGGGTGGGGCGGAGGTTCTGGGGGGCGGTCAGGGGACAGGGGACAGGTTGGGGTTGGATAGGCATGGGGTCCCGGGGGGCCTGTCAAGGGGCAGGGGTGTGGATAGTGATCAGAGCAGTCAGGGGACTGGGAGCAGGGGGGTTGGATAGGGGGTGGGGTCCCAGGGGCGGTTAGGGGTGGGGGGTCCCGGGAGGGGGCAGTTAGGGGACAAGGAGCAGGGGGGTGGGATGGGTCGGGGGATGTGAGGGGGGCGGGAAATGGGAGGGGTCAGATAGGAGGCAGGCTGTTTGGGGAGACACAGCCTTCCCTACCCAGCCCTCCATACAGTTTTGCAACCCCAGTGTGGCCCTCGGGCCAAAAAGTTTGCCCGCCCTTGGTCTAAAGTGTCAATGTGGTAACATAGGGTTTAGCATATACAACTTTGAGAACCAGCTCCCAGGTGTGTGTGGGATGTGTGACACTACAGCAAGACACACAAATAAAAAAAATGGTTTTTCACCTTCCTCTGCAGCGTGGGGCACAGGTCACTTGCTGGAGGATTCTCTGCACCTTGAAGTCTTTAAACCATGATTTGAGGACTTTAATGGCTCAGACATAGGTTAGGGGTTTGTTGCAGGAGTGGGTGGGTGAGATTCTGTGGCCTGCGTTGTGCAGGAGGTCAGCCTAGACGATCATAATGGGCCCTTCTGACCTTAAAGTCTATGACTCTAAAAAAAATGAGCTAGTAGCACTTGTAGAAGTATTATCTCCTCTTCAGAGAAAGTAATAGCAGCCATAGCACCTCCAAAGATGCAGAGGCAGCCTAGCTACTGCTGCTCCTATCTGCTCCTACCCATCCTTTAGCTGTCTTACCTTTAGTTCCACTCCTGCAAGTGTCATGACCCCACTGCTTCTCTTCTCATAGATTCATAGATTCTAGGACTGGAAGGGACCTCGAGAGGTCATCGAGTCCAGTCCCCTGCCCTCATGGCAGGACCAAATACTGTCTAGACCATCCCTGATAGACATTTATCTAACCTACTCTTAAATATCTCCAGAGATGGAGATTCCACAACCTCCCTAGGCAATTTATTCCAGTGTTTAACCACCCTGACAGTTAGGAACTTTTTCCTAATGTCCAACCTAAACCTCCCTTGCTGCAGTTTAAGTGCATTGCTTCTTGTTCTATCCTTAGAGGCTAAAGTGAACAAGTTTTCTCCCTCCTCCTTATGACACCCTTTTAGATACCTGAAAACTGTTATCATGTCCCCTCTCAGTCTTCTCTTTTCCAAACTAAACAAACCCAATTCTTTCAGCCTTCCTTCATAGGTCATGTTCTCAAGACCTTTAATCATTCTTGTTGCTCTTCTCTTCTGTTCCATTTGCAGTGATATTATTGTTGTGCTTCATCAAGGAAAGGGTCATGGGACAGAAGTGGAAATAAACTTAATATCTCTTTCACTAGACTGGTGAAAATAGAAAACAGGGTGGAAAAGTGACTGGTAAAGTAGTGCCCTTATTGTGATCTCTAAAAGGAGGATATGAGGGAAGGAGAGTGGGAAGTATGAGAAAGAGGGGAAAATTGAGAAGGATCAGTTAAAAAAAAAATACTGTCTTCCACACACACTCATCTCCACTACCACCACCTTGAAATAAATTAAGTGATCCTTTCTGCACTTCATCCTATTGCATTCCCAAGAACAATGCCAGAGAGAAAAAACCATCCCCAGAGGTAGCAACTCTTCCTAATATTGGGGCTCAAGGCAGTGGAGACAAAGCAGAGCTGAAGCAGCAGGCGCAAAAGGGTCTGTACCAATCCTATTATGTGTTCTCCAGTGTACTAAGAGAAACAAGATTTTTTTTAAAAAAAATAACTGAGTGAGTCTATCATTTTGTCTACAATTGTGGCTCAATTACAGGGAATGTACAAAGACCATCTCTCTGGGTAATGCAACTAACAGTTCCTGTGCCTCTCTTACTTTCTGATTCTCCTTTTCCCTCCAGGGAATAGTTCCATAACTCTGTAACTTTACAGGTATTATTGGAGGAGATTGGCCTGTTGACATAGTCTAGAGCAGGTGTGGGCAAACTTTTTGGCCCGAGGGCCACATTGGAGTTGCAAAACTGTATGGAGGGTCAGGTAGGGAAGGCTATGAATCCCCAAACAGCCTGGCCCCCTGCCCCCTATCTGCCCCCTCCCACTTCCCGCCCCCTGACTGCCCCCCTCAGAACCTCCGATCCATCCAACCCCCCTGCTCCTTGTCCCCTAACCACCCCCTCCCAGGACCCACCACCCCAACTGCCCCCAGGACCCCACACATATCCAAACCCTCTGTTCCCCGTCCCCTGACCCCTATCCACACCCCTGCCCCCTGACAGGCCCCCCGGGACTCCCACGCTTATCCAACCCCACCCCATCCCCCATCCCCTGACTGCCCCCGGAACCCCCCGCCCCTTATCCAAGCCCCCAGTCCCCTTACCATGCCGCTCAGAGCAGCATGTCTGGCAGCCGCGCTACTCGGCAGGAACGCGCAACCCCACCGCCCAGAGCGCTGCCCGCGTAGTGGTGTAGCTGCGGGGGAGAGGGGAAAGCAGGGGAGGGGCCGGGGACTAGCCTCCCTAGCCGGGAGCTCAAGGACCGGGCAGCATGATCCTGCGGGCCGGATGTGGCCCGCGGGCTGTAGTTTGCCCACCTCTGGTCTAGAGCCATGTCCTGACCCAGAACTGGTATTTAGACCTTTATACAATCGATGGTATCCAAGCTATATGTATCTACCATAGAATTGCTATCAGACTCCCACTGATTTCAATGGGCTTTTAATCAGGCACCAAGAGTGGGTCACTAACAGACAAATGATTGGGGTAGACTATCACACACTTACTCAGCATGGCATGAGAACATCCTCTTAGTATTGTTCTTGTGGAAAGAGGGGAAATTGTTACCTTTTCTCTCCTATGTCTCATAGGCAAGACAGCAGAAGAGAGGTTTTAGGGAGGATATGAAAGTAAAGGAGGTGGCTTCATGAACAGATTTTGGGAGGGCTTTCTAAGGAGATTTTCCATATTATATTCTGTTTGGTCACATTAACATTAATAAAGGCTTATTTGCCTTTTTGACTGCTGTGACACATTGAACTGATGCCTTCATTGAGCTGCCCACAGTGATGCCTTAGATCTTATTGCCAAAGATGACAAACAATTCAGAACCCATCAGTGTATATGAGTAACTTAAATTGTTTGAGCACGTTAAACAAGGGAATGTGAGATGGAAGGATGAGCTCTGCTTACAAGAAAGAAAATGGAAAGCACTGTAAAAGGGATATAAATGGGTTGGTATTCTTGAAATGTACACTCTCTTCCTAGATTTTTACTGTTGTTGTCAATAGGAAAAATTCTCCTCTCTGCTCTGGATTGGGTGTCTGCTACTCACAGCGTGCACCTCTCTTGCATATTCTACGTATAGATTTTCACAGAAAAAAGTTCATCATCAGGGACCTTTTCAGTTTTCAGGGAAAAATGACTCTTTCAATAAAAACTGCAAATTGAAAATTTTAACCAAAAATGGTTTTAAAATAACTGTTTTCCCCCAGTTTGTCATTAGTTTTACACATAAACCCCACAAAATTTTGATGTGAAATTTGGATAATGTAAAATACAAACATTTTTTTTAATTTTCTGAAAAAAATATTAGTTACATCTGGTCCAAAAAGGCTAATCATACAGGTTCTTGTGTGTTTTATCTCTTTGGAGTCAGCAAACTTGATAACTTCTGTGAGAGTCCAGTGAGAGGGACTGACAGTGCAGAAAGACATCCTGGCGAACTCAGGAATTGGGGTTCATTGATTATTACCTGTAAGGCGGGGCTTGGACTGGCAGAGTACTGCGGAGTTTGCTAGCAAGGCAGACAGGCTGGTGTGTCAGGAAGCTGACTCATAGTTTGGTAGCAGCAAAGCTCACCCTTACTGAGGCAGAGGGGTAACACAGTGGCTCACAGTTCTGAGTGACCTGAGCAAGGTGTCAGAAGACCCCCTAGATATTGGCATGGCATCTCATGTCAAAGTCTCCTCCTTGTTGTTTACAATATTTCATGCCAAATTCTGATATGATTTTTGTCCAGATTTGTTTACCTGGACTTATTTGATATTGCCCAATTTTAGCATCCAACATAAATATCCAGCTCTTGATGATTCCATGGTAATGCCTGTTGGACAAAAGCAATGTTTTAGGAGGAATTAAGTGAAGTGGTAGGACAGGAAGTAGGAAGGGATAAGAAAGAAGCTTACTAACATATTTTCCCAAGTGCTCTTTTGTAGGATTTGGGATATACTTTTTATTTCAGGTTCTACTGCTTTCTTTCTGCTGTGTGCACTCCAGAGATTTATGCATCAGTGGATATAGTATCAGTTTCCCATTGTTACATGACAGTGGCTGCCTACATGCTGTGAGTTTAAAAATTTATGACTTTGTAATGGAAGAAAACGATCCAATTCTTCTCCATAACTTTGCATAAAAGATTTACAATATAAAAGTCAAGGCATGTGAAAGTTTAAGTGAAAACAAAATGCTTTTTATTTGTTTCACATCTAAAATGCCTATCTTAGCAAGTGGGTGTCTTGAGAAATATATAAATACACATTTCATAACAAAACCTTCAGCCAGTTCACTCCACACTTATTAGTGCAGGGTGGGGACCTGCTAGCCCTAAACCTGATGTGGTTTGTCCTGACTGCTGCATAGGGATGTCCTCTTAAAGAGACATATCCCTCTTTGGTGGTAAGAGCCCTAATGAGGGTACGGACAAGCGGAGGCAAAGCTGCTGTGGTTTATCGGCTCCTGCTCTGCTGCTGCTGTAGAGTAGTCTCCCTTTAGTTCCTAAGGGATTAATGCAGTTAGCTAGATTTAACGTTCATCAATGGAAGGACCGACTGCTCAGTTGATAAAGTTTCATCCCGTTGTTAGACGCAAATTTTTAAATGAAAAAAAGAAAAGAAAAATTGAAAGTCACTGTCTTCTTTATTTTTTATTTTTATTTTTTTTTAAATTCTGCTATGCCCTGCAAGTCCAGTTAAAATGAGAGCTCCCATCCCCCGCTTTTCATTAGCAACAAGTGATACTGTCGACTGGCAGAGTGGTAGGAAAGAGGTCTTTAAGCAAGCTGAGAGGCCTGTGTTAAATGAGCAGGCTCTACAGTGTGTTTTAGTAGCTTCATGCCAGCTTGTGTTCTGAGTCTTCAGTGTCCTCCTTCCTGAAGCCCAATCCTCTTTCTCCAGTTTTACTTGTCAGACTACACCCAGGAACTTGGAATCTGAGGGTATGTCTACACAGCGACTAGATACTCGGAACTGGCCTGTGCTAGCCAGCTCGGGCTCACGGGGCTCAGGCTGCAGCTGTTTCATTGCTGTGGAGACTTCCGGGCTCGGGCTGGAGCCTGGGCTCTAGGACTTTGAGAAGTGGGAGAATTGGTCCCAGAACTTGAGCTGCAGCCCAACCCTTGATGTCTATACAGCAATGAAACATCCCAGCCAGAGGCGGATTAAGGTTTCCTGGGGCCCTGGGCCCATGACTCTGCCCACATCCCCACCCCTTCTGCCCGTTCATGGGGGCCCCGCCCCTGTTCCACCCCATTCCGCCCACCCCACCACCTGTATGCTCCTTTCTGCTCCCCTCCCTCCACTGTGGCCCCAAGACCGAAGAAGCTCTGTCCCGGTGCCATGGCCCAGGGCCGCAGCGCAGAGTGAGAGCTCCTCCAATCCCAAGGCTGCAGTGGGGGTCTGGGTGCTGAGGCTTCCTCCAACACCTGTGCACTTCTGCAGGGGACCAGGGTCAGAGCGCTGGGGCTTCTCCCACCCTGCCTGGCCCTTCTGCTGGAAAGCAGGGTTGGCTGCAGGGGTTTGCCCTGCCGCCCCGCAGCTTCTGCCAGGAACCTGTATGGGTTGGGGTACTGGGGGCTTCCTCTGCTGGAGAAGGGGGTGGGAGGCCACTCGGGGGGGCTTCCCCTGCCCCACAGCTTCTGCCCAGGATGGTGTCGGGGGTTGCTGGGGGAACTTCTCCATCCCACAGCTTCTGCCAGGGAAGGTGTATGTGTGTGTGTATGTGTGTGTGTGTGTGTGTGTGTGTGCTGCTGCAGGGGCTTCCCCTACCCCCATGGTGGCAGAAGCTCGGGTCCCCCAGTTGGCTGCGGCCCCTGAGCCTGGGCCCTATGGGCCGAGTGGCTAATGTGCCACTGATACCAGCAGCCCAAGCCCCGTGAGCCCAAGTCAGCTGACATGGGCCAGCCACGGGTGTCTGGTTGCTTTGTAGATGTACCCTTAGGATATGTCTATATTGCATTGTGAACCCAAACTCAGACTCAGGTTTGAGCTTAACCTCCCCACCATTCATACATAGATCTATTTGACTTGGGTCCGCAAGCACTCCTAGGACCCACCCGTATGCGCCTGAGTCCTGCTGAGACTCCTCTCCAAGCCCTGTCATTTTAAAGTGTGGCTGATGCAGCGCAAGCCACAGACCTGAAGCAAGATGTCTGTGTAGTGCAGTATGGATACATTAGCAGAGTTGTGAGACTTGGGTCCAGCAATTGTAAACCCAGGTCTGGGTGGGCTTGGAAACACCAAGTCCACAAGCACAAGACCCACAGACCTGGGTTTACAATGCAGTGTACACAGTGTACACATACCCTAAGGGTCCAATCTCACAAACACTTACTTACATGAACAGTCCCAATGACATCAGTAGAACTACTCAGATGAGTAAGAATGTGCATGCATGAGTAAGCTCTTCAGGATCAGGCCCTAAATTAGATCTAGGACAACAAAAGATATTGAACGAAGGGTACAGAAGGGTGATGGTGCCAGGAGAAGGATGGGGGTTAACAACAGTAAATCTTCATGACCTAAGCTATTGTAGACACACCCTGTTAGCTCCTGTTTTCTTTATTTGAATTGTACATGTAGCGTTTGGATATTATAAGTTTGTTTTTTAATATCAATTATTATATTGCATTAAGGGTTGGATTTTCAAATGTGCCTAAATTCCCACCCTTAATAGCTTGAGGGAGCAAAGGCAGGAGTGGCAGACTGCGGGCCAGCAATGGGGAGCTCCCAAAGGAAATGAACAGAGTTATCTGATTACATTGTCTCTCTGTGACATTCAGGGAGAAAAAAATAGCCTGTGTGCCGAATAAGGGTTTGATTGTGCTGTTTAGGCACAGACAGTAGTAAGGGCTGGTGCAGAACTATGCTGACCTAGGTGAAGCACGTGTGCCCACAGATGCTTCTTTTACTTCCCCATCTATGAAGCCAGCCAGTTATGTTGGGGGGGGGGGCGGCTGTGGAGCCATGGCTCTGCCTCCTTCCCATCCTGTTTGTGCACCCCCAGAGGAATATGGAAGGAGGAACCAGACTACTCAGGATTAAGAGAGAGAATCTCTGTGTGCTTTCTGTTGCATTCAAGGTCAGGCTCTTGTGTCCTATTTATTTCATAGAAAAGGAATGAGTGGATTTGGGGAAAACGCTAATTGGGACAGGATAAACCCAGTCAGAATTTCAACTGGAAGTGACTTTCCAACTTTTGAGTCTGAACATACTACTTTGTGGCACGTCAGTGGCTCTGTTAATCTATTGCAATGACAGTTTGTCTTACTGACATAGCTGAACTGAAGAACTTGGTACTGGTGCCGAGAACTCCCTTCTGAAAGTAATTATCAGTATTCACCAGATGATTTCAGTCCCTTATGGATTCTGGAAGAAATGTTCTACCATTTTTGAAAGATGACATAGTTAGCAATATCTATTTCTCTTGGTACATTTGTGCACTATTCAGTCAGCTTTCTTCAGCCACACACATTGTGACTTGAATGATGAAGCAGGAATAATAGACGTGTGGAATAATGTGGAGGAGGTTTTGTGGTTGCCAATCATAGGGACTCTGGTGACCTATAGTTTAATATAGATAGTATGCAGGAATCCTCTCCCACACATTGTGTATGCTAACACAGTGGGAGAAAGTTCCTGTGTAATGCCCATAATAACCAGGGGTCACACCAGACCTCCTGATGTTCTGTAACCACACAAATCTTATTAAACACTTAATCCACCAAAACATCCCATCCCCAAACTGTTCACAGTTAGAGTACAGTTTAATTTTTACATTAGAGTGATATTTTGAAGATTTATTGCATTAAACACTGAGGATTAGTTTTATTTCTCATTGATTAATTGCGACTATTTTTATTGCTGTGATTTAGGGATGAACTTCCACATCTGGTCACATAAACACGTTGAATCAGATTGACTGTTGTGTGTCCAGAGAATGGCCCCTTTGAGTCCAATTGGATATGTGTGTGTGTGAATCCAAATGCAGAATTCAGCCCTTCCTCTTATTGTGTGAGATGAATTTGCTCAATGGTAGGTCAGCAGAGGCGAGTGTAATGAATCTGCTTGGGGCAAACCTGCTGCTGCTTTCTTCCTTCTGCTCAGGAGGGACATAGTTTGCCTGAAGGTGGGGAAGTTCTGTGGCTGCTGGAAGGGCAGTTGACAAGGAGTGGATCACAGCAATGTGGTGTTCGGGGGCTCTGGGAGGAGTATGACAGTTGGTTGAGTGCTATTTGGGACTTAGCAGGTGCTAGAGCCTGAAGGACTAACCCAAAGCACCTCCAGCCTGAGTAGTGGTACAGAATGTGCTACCTCCAAGGACTGTTTTAAAGTTGGTGACCACATCATGCCAGAGACCCCATGAAAAGGGGACAGTGACATTACATAAACAAATGGGTAGTTTATTATCCCATAAAGGCACAAGGTTTTATTCTGCTGGCCTTGAAGTCAATGGGGGGGAGGAGGGGAAATGCTGTTAAAAAACAGGTCCCACTCCAGCAAAGAACTTAAGTGCTTAACTTTCTGCATAGAACTGCTAATATGATTAAAGCTAATCATTTTCAGGGCTGGATTGTAGGAAACCTGTGAGCACGGAGTGAGTTGCTCAGTATTGGAGCCGAAGATCTGAAATCAGTCCGGAACCAGGCCAGCTCAAAACTGCAAAGTCAGAGACTGTTATCAAATTGAGAGCGTGCTGCAAGAATCAGGGTCAGGCTGGGCCAGGGTCTTTCACTGGAGTCAGCAATGGTAGTAAGTAAACCAGGGTCAGGGTCAGGAGCCAAGCCTAGGTCAAGAGCCAGAAGTCTGGGAACCAGGAGAGTCACAGTGAGTTACAGTGAGGAGCAGTGAGGGGTGTGTAAGTGCACACTGGAGGTCTGCATTGCTTAAACACTTCCTGGAAATGGCTTCCTGGTGTATATGGGAAGTGCCAGCCACTCAGGGAATCATGGAGGGCTGTCACTCATGCACCTTAGGGCGGGACTTCCTGCAGTACCTCTCAGTAACTCTTGGTGGCAAACTTCCATGGGTGCTTTATGGCAATGAGGAAATGATGCCTTCCTCAACCACCACAGACCCTGCTTCATAGATTTTTACATCACCCCCTTCTTCAGGTCCTTCCTTTTCAGGATGGAACTGGGCTGGGCTTGTCTGGATGACTCTCACGAATCTCTCCTACCAGGTTGGGGGCATGGACATGGGAGGCGGGTTCCCAAGTACGCTTTTTGGGTCTATATACATCCCTGTCTACAAGGATCCTTGGGTGCATTTGGAATAGAGGATGGCATGCACCCCATATTCTTCCCGGTCTAAAAGTGGAGGAGTTAGTTTGGCCAGAGAAGCGTTTCTCAGTGTAGGGCTTTAGGCTCGATGTATTGGGGAAGCTGTAATCTGAAAGCAACTGAGTTGCCTTTCTGGCATAGCTGGTCCAGTTTGTGGGAGGGTCTACTGGACAGAAGATGCTTCAAAGTGAGCCTGATTTTCTGGCTTATGGAGAGGGCCAGAGCCTTCTGGCACCCCTTGTTGGCATACCACTTTTAAGCTCTTGTCATGTTCTCTAGCTGGTCCTTAAGTTCCTCTTGGGTGTGCTGGATAGGCTTGAATGTCGTCCCTCATGCAGGGCCAGTAGAAAAAGTGGGAGACTGTGTGTGAAGTTTTACAATGACCAAAATGTCTTGCCACTGGGGCATCATGACAAAGATGTAGTATCTCAAGGCGGGGGGCCTGGAGGGACAGACATTGAAATACACTACTCAATTGTGATTGGAGTGGTTTAGTTGGGTCCCTGAGCACTTGGAAAATGGTTCCCAGGTGAGGGGGTCCTCCTTCAAGATGGATGGAATAATATCTTAGTAAGTTGCTCCAATAAGGGAATTGCTGAGTTTGAGATGATATAGTGGCTCGGCGGTTAGTTCTTCACCCTCCTGGTAGTACTCTTCTTTTCATGATAAAGCATCAGCCTTCCCCGTTTGGGACCCAGGTAGGGCGGTGATGGTGAACTTGAACTGAAAGTAACAGAGGTCCCACTTAACTACCTTTAATTTAAAACTCAGCCCTTGTGGAGATACTTGAAGTTCTTATGGTCTTTGAAGCCCTGTATAGGGTGTTGAGGTCCCTCAACGTGGTGATGCCACTCCACAGTTTTAATTCAGAACAGCTCCTTATCTAATATTTTGTAATTTCCTTCCTGTTGGGTGAGCTTGCAGAAGTAAAATATGTAAGCCTTGTTGGGGTTCAAGATGGTGAAGAGTACTGTTCCAAGGGCCAAGTTGGATGCATTGACCTCCACTATGAACAGGCAGATTGGGTCAGTCAAGGTATGCCAGGATGGGGGCTGTCATGAAGACAGACTTGAGCTGAATGAAGGCATGCTGGACTTTGGGTGGCCAAATGAACTGGATGTCTTACGTAGTAGCGAAGTCAGGGGACCCATTTTTCCTTATAAGTTGATGAGAAACCACAGATAAACACTGGCAAAGCTCAAGCAGTGTTGTAATTCACAGGAGTTCCGGGGAGCTCCTCGGTGGTGGATTGCTGCTATCTTTTGGGGTTCTATCTGAATGCCCCTTTAGATTATATATCCCAAAAATTCAATGAAGACTGGGCAAAGAGGGATTTTTCCAATGTGGCAAACAGCCCATGCTTCCACAGCCTTTCTAGAATAGATTGGTCATGACAACAGTGTTTTTCTGGGTTCTCTGAGAGCCCTGGGATATCATTGAGATGAATGATAACACACTGATCCAATATGTCCCTGACCATGTCATTCACAGAAAGTTGTGGGGGCATCGGTTAGGCCAAATGGCATTACTAAGCATTCAGAATGTCTGTACTGGATACAAAAGGTGTTTTTTCCACTTGTCCCTGGTTCTTAGATTCCCCAAAGGTTTAGCTTCATGAAGATCCTGGCTGTTTGCACATGATCTAGCAATTCTGTGTTCAGAGGCAGAGGATACTGATTGCAGATTGTGACCTGATTTAGGGCTCAATAGTCCACACAAAGGTGCAGTGACTGATCCTTCTTCCACACAAAAAGAACTTGGCCCCCTGCTGGGGAGGTAGATGGATAGATGAAGCTCTTCTCAAGATTTTCTTAGATATAGGTGTGCAGTGCTTCCAGCTCGGGTTTGGACATGGTGAATATTTGTCTATTTGAGGTCTTTGCCCCAGGCTCCAATTCTATGGGACAGTAATTGTCCTGGTGCAGAAGCAGGATGTCCACATATTTTTCCCTCAAAAAGGTTGGTGTACTCCTGGTATTTCTTGGAGATATGGGGTTCTGGGCTCAAGGCAATTTCTCTCTGACTGGCCCCCACTGCCCTGGGTTTTCCTTCAGGTGGTAATGTCCCTTCCTGGTGAAAAAAGATTAGCATACATGGGGGTTGCAGGCAGAGTTTTTGGTAATAATTGGAAGAAAAGTAACTGCTCTTCACACTCCAGGAGTTACATGGGCTGTGCTGCTTCAGCCACAGTATACTGAGTATTATTCGGAAATGCAGAGAGTGGATCACATTGAAGTGTAATAATTTGTGGTGTTCTTCCACTCTGGCCTCTAAGAGAACAGTTTCCTGGGTTACCAGACCAGATGACAGGGGTGACGCATTGATTGTTTCTATCAGGTCCAGTGAAAGTTTGGGCTGAAGGGGAATTTGTAGGGTCTGGGCCACCTTTGCCTCTATAAAATTATTGTCAGTGCCAGAGTCGATCATTGCTAATTGTAGGGGAATCAACATAAATTCCCTGAGGACGCACAATTGCAGTGGTATCTGTAAGTGTGGAGAGGCTCTGTGGGGTTTGGGTTGTTCTCTTTCAAGGTGGGGAAACTAGCTAGGGTCTTGGCACCCAGTGATGCCCAGGTTTTACCCCCTAGCTAGGCCTAGGCTGATTGGTTGCCCAATGTTGGTCTGGATGGACAGGAAGTGAGGGTGTTTCCCAACACTTTACAGTAGAAACAGAAGTTAAATTGCCAATGACATTCCTTTTCCTCCGGGGTCAAATGTTTGCCACCCAGATCTACCTGCATCAGTTCAGGGGATGGTTCCACTGGAGTGGGTGCAGTGGGTGGATGTGGCAGCACTGGGCCTCCCTTTCTATCCTTCTTTCACTCACACAGTTGGGTGTCAATATGAAGGATGAAATCAATGAAGGCATTGAGTCAGGTAGGGCTCTCTACATGAGGCAGCTTGTCTTTTACCTCTTTGCTGAGACCTCATCAGAACTGGTGCAGTTGCACTGCCTCATTCCACTTGACATCAGTCACCAGTTGTCAGAAATGGATGGCATATGAATTAGCCAGCCCTTGCCTAAACTTCTGGAAGGCAGCCTCTGCTGAGTGGGCATGGTGTGGGCCATCAAAGATGGGCAACAATTCTCAGAGGAAGTCATCCCAGTTGGAGAGTACTGGGCTGTTTGGTCCTCCCCGCTGTTAGAACAAATCTAGTACTTCTCTCCTGAGCAGGCTAATCACTTGTCCCCCGTTTGCTTGGACTGTGGGGCATATTTGGGGATATAGCAGGAAGAGCAGCCAGCACTGGCTTAGGAAACCCAGATATTTCTGGAAGTCCTCATCAAATTGTTCGGATAGTAGAATGGCAGGGTCCTGCTCAGGAGGGGAGTGCTCTCCCCAGGTCTTCAGGGCAGCTGCCTCTCCTTGTGAATACACAAAGAAGCTCTCATATGGTCTGTACTTCCTATATAAGTTTTTTGTGAGGGGGTCTGTGACCAAGCCAGCTGCTCATGTAGGGCCAGCACCTCAGCCATGGCTTGTGCTAACTGGACTTGCAATGAGAGGTTCTTCATCTGCAAACAGGCAGCCAACTGAATTAGTGTGACTCTGCTGTAAGGTGAATGGATGCAGGTTTCTCTTGCCCACCATGCTGGAAGGGCAGCCACTGCAGTAAGGTTCTAAAATGGGAAATGGAGTTGTCACGTGTGAAACCAGACCAAGCTAGGGCTGCATAGGAAGGAGGAGCTGGATTAGATTGGGGTCACCCAAAGAAGAGAAGGCAGGTCACAGCTGTCTTAAAGCTGTATTGAGACCCGACAGGCTTGCTCATGAGTTCTGGGGAAGAACAAGAGGGTCCAGCTCTAGAGGTAACTCAGTCACACAATTTTGCAGTAACTAATATGCCAGGGGGGACCCAGTATTTAAGAAAGCTTATTAGAGACCTTACGATAGTATGGCATTCAAGAAAGAGCTCCCTAAGTACATAGTAAACTGGGAGATGTTTGTCCAACTTCGGTTACAGAGTTACAGGAAACCCCGTGTAAGGGGACAGGAGAAATCTTCAGACTATTCGTGCATCCTAATCTAATTATACTAACGATATGGCTAGTGAAATATACCATGCACACGTTTAGCAAGGTGAGCCAAAATGGTCTCCAAAGCATTAATTCAGTGTAGATTAGTGAAGGTAAGTACTGTCAAGTTGCTACTGTCAGATAAAAGATTCCAACCAAAGTCTGCATAACACAGATAATTGAGAATAATACATACACCATTTCAAAACTTGGTTGAAGCCAAAATGTTGTGTAATGTTCTGATGATTCTCAGGGTACACAGGATTGTGAGTCACTTTGTTATCCCCTGCCACTAGTGAGAGGGAATCTTTCTTGTGATAGCTGGGTGTCAGCTCCCTGATACTGTCAGCCACTCAGGCACTCTTCTGTGGGCTTATGCCAGCCCTTCCTTCTACTTGCAGGTTAACAACAGGTGAACCCAGTCCCTTAGTCACTTGGAATAATTCCCTTGTGATACCCAGCCCCTGACACTGGCTACTCACAGAAATTCCAGATTCTCAGCACCTAAAGCTGCAGTGTACCCATTTTACCAATTTCATCTTAAACCACAGCTCCTATAAATCACACAGCAAACTTGTGAGCACGTATATTAAAAGTAGGTTTATTTAAGAAAGAATAAATATTTAGCCAGAAACAAGAGAGAGCAGTGGAAACAAGTGGTTACAGCACAAAAACAAATTCCTAATATATGAACCTGGGTCTACACTTATCCATAGCTACTTTTTTTATTTAATAAAGTAGATTCCCCTCTCCCGCCACAAAGTTCAGTTGATTGCAGATCTGGCTTGTTTCTTAATAACCAGGATCCAAACATTCATGGAAGCACTGAAATGAGGATTTTTCCTTAGTGAATGGATCCAGACTGCCTTTCCCTGCACTCAGTTATATGCAAAACAATCTTTTGTTTCCATTCACAGACATAGCAAACCCCTGCCTTGTTACAGAGTTTTTTTTTACCTTCAAGTGGTTTCAATTGTTTGCTGTCTCTGACGGTTTTCCATTGACTGTGGCAGTGGTAGACAGTAGAACCTTGCATTACCTCAGTGGCTGACTATGGAGGGGTGACATCTTCCTCTTGTTTGAATGGCTCATCACTGAGACACATTGCTTCCTGGTGACTAATTTCTACTCCAAGTTCATAAATATTTTAATATAAATACATTATTACTTAAATATTATCCATACATATATCTTACAAGATTATGAGTCTTGACAAGTTATGAGCTTTCTGTAGATACTGTACAGGTTACTCTTTATGGATAAATATCCTATAAGACATGTGTTTGGTGTAGAGAGTTCGTCAGGTTTGAGGTGAGAGCTGTTTGCAAGTGTAGAATAAATAAGAATTAGAGTTAGCTTAAGTTTGGTGAAGAAAATATATGTGTTGTAAAGAAAGGCCATGACTATCAAATAGAAGGAAGGCCTTGAAAATAATGAGTGATGAGGCCAGAGGGAATGGAGTAGGGAGGATGTCTGGTTCAAAAAATAATTACTGAGATAAGGAGAAGTTTCTAAAAAGAAGGCCTCTGACTGACAGGGGTGACAGCATATGGTTTTAAATAAAAAAAAAAAAAAAGAATCTGTCTTAAAAAGGGCCAGCAGGGACCTTCCCACCCTGCATTCCAGTGTTTTCTTAATAGTAAAGCCAGTGTGAACCCAGGTACAATGAAAAAAGCTGTTGGTCAGCAGGAAGGATGGGACGAGATAAAGAGGAGAGACCTTGGGAGAAAGGAGATTGTAAATCTTATCTGGATTAAAATTGAAAATTAGGGCAAACTGTCTTAAATTAGTTGTTTACTAAAGTGGTAATTGGCTTTGGCATCTTTGTTTGTGGAAGAGTATAAAAAGAGTTATGAATTTAGGGTTCTTTGTCACATCTTACCTGATCATGCTGGAGCATGCCAGGATGAGATGGTTTTCCCTAGGTCTGGCCTGCTGTAAGTATACTGATCAGATGCTTACGAACACTTTGTTATTGTATTGGATGTAGTGACTGCTTATTATTAGGCTGTCAGGCAAGTTTAGAGCAATTGTATAAAATACTATTTGGCCTTTGGCCTTAATAAAGGAATTTATGGCTAAATTAGTGTCTGGTGGACTCCCATATTAATATTAATTTATATTATTATTAATTCCAACAGCAAAGAACAAAGGACCTTTTGCCAAGAGGTCACAAATATACTGACCTGTCTTTCTAAAACAGTATTTACAGAAGTAAAGGTTACTGCTTGGTCTGCTGAAATGCTTCATAACATTCTTGTCTATATCAGCTTCTCCATGAATTACTGTCTTTGCAAAGAAGTTTCTGAAAGGGTGACTAAATGTCATTAGAAATTTGCTGTCGGCTCTGGTGCTGAGAATCGGGAATGTGGCCAAATTACCTAACTTGTAACTTTGCTCTCATATTCAGCATTTTATCTAGGTACCAGTGGAAACCGCTGTCTAAAGGTGAAATTAATTTCACCCTAATCAAACCTGTGTTGTGCTCTGTGCAAATGTGGTATGGGTGGATTGCAGGGGTGAAATCCACTCTCCACACCCTGGAGTCAGGATGAGGGGTTTCAGTGCAGCCTCCAGTGCAGTGGCTGTTTCAATGGATATTCTCTCACTGGAGTAGGGGCTCCAGACATTTTGTGCCACATGTGTAGTGTGTTGTGGCCACTGAATATGTGTGCATAATATTCCCATGGCCCATTCTTGGGCCTTCCTTCTGCCTGCCCCCATCTTCATCTCCTCTCCATCTCATGCAGGGACAGTGTGTAGATTTCTTATGTGCACTTCCTGTTTAGCTTCTCCACCTGCAGTCTCTCCTCCCAACTCAGCTCTAAATGCAGATGGAGAGGCCCTTTTGCTGGTTCTCAGCACTACCATTGAATTTTACTTTAAAGGAATGCTTCATGATATGGTTCCTAAGTAAAATTGCCCAGGAAAATATGAGAAGTCCAATCTCACAATTTGATAGTGGTATAGCAGTGTGAAGCTGTATGATTTAATATGACCATTTTTATCATTGTTGCTACTACTGTTATACGATTGTGATGAATCTTGTACAAAGTATATCATGTAAGTTGTTAATGGAAAAGTTATGCTTCGCAAAGTATGATTATCCTGTTTATATGCATGTATCATCTTTGTATCTGAAGTTATGAATGTCAGCCATGGACTTGTATCTTATACATGTGTTGTATTCCTGGGTAACACACTCACCAGATAAGATTTACATCAAGGCTATACAGCAATGTGTTGATGGCCCATTAAGGACACTTCACACTAACAATGGGCCATAGAAGAAACTCATCCCGCCCAGTAAGCCTTCATGTGGACATCTCAGAAAAAAGATGGCTGCCTCGTGAGTCATGAAAGCATGTAAGGACATGTGATATGCTCATGTGACCCTGGACTCCATCTTGGGCCAGTAACTTTCCACAAACAGAGGCTGTGAGCTTTGTTTGAGACAGTAAAATTCCATGCACATGGCAAGGGATATAAAAGGACCCCAGAGATGATATCTCTATTGTCTTCATTTCCTGCTTCATTTATCTGGACTGGATTTCTAACAAGGAAGTTTTGAACAAGGACTGATGACCTCCAATATACTTGGGTAATTTCCAGAGAGACTTTTGCAAGTTAGCAGTTTATTCCATCACTGCTATGATCCTGATCTATGAACATTGAAAAATCACTTGTGTATATATATGATCTATTAACCATTTATAACTTTGATTTTATTTTATTTTATTATTAAACCTTTAATTTTTGGTTACTAAAGAATTGGCATGAGTGTGATTATTGGGTAAGATCTGAGTTATATATTGACCTGGCTAAGTGTCTGATCTCTTGCAATTGGAAGGACCCTATATGTGATTGGTTTTCAGTAACCACATATCATATAGACCAGTGTCTGGATGGTGAGCCAAGGGCTGGTGCCTAAGGAGACTGCATTTTTGGCTTTTTGTTAACCAGTGTGGTGAGACAGAAGTTCACTTTTGTTACTGGCTTGGTATACCTAATGATAGAATAACCACCAGTTTGGGGGTGAGTCTGCCCTATTTCTTAGCAGTTGGTCCTGAATTTTCCATTCTTAGCCATGACCCACTGAGGCATGGTGACAATCAGCATCTTGCTATATATCTTAGACAAGAAAAGCAGACTACTGCTACAGTAGGTCCAATTTCCTTTTTTAGGGCCCTCTTGTGCCCTTGAAGTCCATGAAGAGCTCCCTTTGTTACCTATTGCTGAAAGGTCTTAGTGTTGGCTCCCCAAAGAGATTCCGCTGTGCAACCTGCCCAAAGGGAGAACTGAATGGAGAATTTTTGTTGTTTTGAGGAGGTCCTTACAGCAAATGAGTAAAAATTTATAGCCACGTTCATCCCTGGGACTAACTCCAATTAACCCTATCTGTGCTCTCATTACCTTGGGAGAGCTTTTTCTCCAGTAGGTTGAGACATTATAGGAATCAGGTTATGTGTTGGGAAACCACTGTCATACACTGTTTTCTTCATGTGTTCCCCCTTGTCCGCAAAATTTAGTCTGTTGAATAATAAATTTGTGGAGCCAGCGGGGGAGAGGGAGAAGGAAAAGACATTCAAATAATGGAGGAAAAAAGAAGAGGCTAAATTATTTAAGTAAACTATTCACTAAATTATTTGCTTAGTTCTACTTCTAGCTTAAACATTTTGAAGTATCCTGTGAGTGGTTCAAATGATAAATAATGAAATAGTTAAGCACATAAGAGAACTGGCAGTTTTTTATGCGAACAGAACACATCAGTTCATTATTTACAGATGTAATCTTCTTTCTCTTGGTCTTGGCGTAAAGTCACATAACCCACCCTTTCTAACTTGGGTCTGTGTTCCTTAATGTTGTCATAGTGCAAGTATTCAAGAAACTGCTTTGGAGAAGCTTGGAGTCTTCATAGGCTAAAAACTTGTCTGAAAACAAATCTCCTACAATGCAGTCTTATGGCCTGCCATTTTGTGAACAATTACAAAAGAAGCTCTTTTTTGCCACAGAGATATGAGGATAATTTCTAATGTCTCCAGTCAAGAAATCCAAATATGTGGTTAGAGGCAGTAAACTGATAGTAGCCTATTATAAATGTATGCATTATTTATCCTTCTAATAATCCACGCCTTTGTTTTATTTTAAATACAATACTTGAAGTATCTCATTGCATCTCTGGTATAATAAGTACATACCTGTTTGTACAAAAACTTTCTGGCTCTGTGTCCTCTTTTCTTCATAGATTTTAGGGCCAGAAGGGGCTGCTATGATCTAGTATGGCCTTCTGCATAACACAAGCCTTAGGAATTCACCCAGTAATTCCAGCAGTCTTCAAGTGTCACCTTCACTTGATCCATTGGAGAGTCAAACTCGTTACAAGCATAGGAGAAAAAAATATAATATTTTTTTAAAGATTTTGGGTAAGGGTTACTCACATGGTGATGCAAACCTCTTGGGAAACTTATCTTATTCCAGAAATATTTTTTTATGTCTTTAGAATCACAGATGGAATGTGTCTGAGTCACACAAAATGATTAGTGAATGCTCTGCAAAAGGAAAATCTGTTTTGCATTACAGCAGTCTTAAAATATTGGAAATGAGATGGATTGAAAATGATATACTTGATTTAGCTCCTCATGACGGCAGTTTCTCTGGAGACTGCGACTTGTGCTGCACAATCCCAACTTATATCCGTTAGCCACTGGCAGAGTTCTCTGGATGTGACTGAGATGAGCTGTGGTGTTTATAGTCACAAAAGGTTGGCTTTGTTGAATAAAAGCACAGAATCTTATAATCATTTGGTTAGCTAAGGCCTGGCTCTTCTTTTCCTAGCTGGCACAAATCAACATAGTGAAAGAAAAATAGCACAGTTTGCAGAAATGATATGTTCACTGAAACTATAGAACTTCCCTTGTGTACATAAACATCAACAAACCTGAGAATTCAGAGATAGGACCCCTACCTGAATCACATTTCGGAAGATTATCTTGCCTCTTTTTTCTATCTTCTTTTTTTCATTTCCAGGTATACCCATATACTTCATTCCCAGTATACCATTTACTCATAGCATACTGGTGCTGATACTGCAGTGGTTATTAAATTTCTGCCAGTGGTTTGTGTTAGAAACCACTATTTTTAGAAGTTTCTAACTAGACTATAAGTTGCAGTCCAGAACTATTTTTAATGTACAAAGACTCTGCCTAGAAGTAATTTAAAAAAAATGTAATTAAATCTATTTGGCTCTGTTTGAATTGATCAAATGCAATTACTGTATGTAACAGAGTACAGTCCGCTCTTGATGTACTATGGCTTACAAGCCAATGCAGCATCCCACCAGGACTCTTCTTTCTTATACTCATTTGATTAATTGATATGTAATTACCACTCAGCCTGTCTGGCTTTTGTTCTTTCTATGCTTTTTCTATGTTTTAAAATTGTTATATTGTGGATCTTCTAACTGATCTTCTCACCTGTGTTTTTTCCCGTTATTAATTAATAATGGATCTTTCAGCCAGTTCCTGGGGTGGGGCATAGCTTTTGTGCATTATTGTGCTAACAGAAATTGCTCCTAAAGCAAGGGGGATCCTGTAGTAGTATAGAGCCTGTAGAGGGGTTCAGCTGGGGCTTGTCCCTCCCTGGGGTGGCGGGGAACCACACCGCCTCGCTACGTCTGTTCAGTTGGGTCGGGGAACTAGTCTGGCCACGGGGTCTCACACCACGGCAGCAATAGAGGCACAACAAACTGTTACGCCTGGTTGGCAGGCAGTAGCGAGTCCCGCTCTCTGGTCCTCAGATAGGAGCTGAGCAGCTGCTATCTAACGAGCAGGCCCAGGCCCTGGGTCAGGGTGGGGCAGTAAAGAGTCAGTGGCTCAGGCCCTCAGGCAGGGCTGAGCAAACAGTTATACAACAGGCCCAGGGCCCGGTTCCGAAGGGCCTGGGAGAGGGGGAGACTGCCACCCACACATTGGGTGGCAGGGAGGATGCAGGCCCACCCACTCCACTGCATCCCAGCCCGGGGCCCTAGCAGTGGCAGAGGGCCTGCTGCTTTGTCAGTGGGGATCCTGGCCGCAACCCACTGACATAGGCCCTGGCAGTGCTGCAGCCAGACTAGGGTCAGCTGCCCCCAGGCTACTTCCTGACTCCCCCTCTAGAGGTACCTGCGTCGGGACGGTGTCCTCCAAGGGGTCAAGCACCATGGGTTCCTCAGGGTAACTGGTGAGCGGTAGGCTTGACAGCTCCTCTGGGTAACATGCGAGGGGCAGGCTTGACTGCTTCTGCAGGCTCTGGTCGGCATCAGACATCGGCTGGTCTGGCCAGTCCTCGGGTTGGCCGCCGATTGCTGGGGTCTCCCAACAGGGAGCTAGGCCCCAGGCGTCTGGCGTCTCCGGCAGCCACGCCTCTACTGAGCTCTGGGTTGGGCTTTTATACTTCCTGTCCTGCGCCTTGACCTCTGGGGGGCGGGCGCAGGGTTCACTGGCTCTGCCCACTTTGGTGTCTGGAGAGGCTCGTCCCTCCCCGAGGCGGTGGGAAACCACACCGCCTCGCTACAGAGCTATTGTGGAGGCTCCCTATGCCATCCCTTGACTGCTGCCAGCATAAGGGTCAAGGCCAGGGGAAATGGGGCATGACTGGAACCCAGTACACTGCCAGTGCTCAACTGCTGTTTCAATTTACAGCATCATTAGCCCCCATTCAGATAGCAGATCAGATATCTGCAGAGTGTGGAGAGGAGAATGCAGAAGGAAGACATGCTGCTTCTGAGCCCCATCTCTAAATACTCCTAGAGCCTATACCTCATGGAGCTTGCACTTGAGGGACTTCCACAGAGTTCTTAAGGAGAGGTTAATTTTCTTCATTGATACCCACTCTTTGAATTCTTCCAGATTTGGCTTCTCTTCTTTTAAGACTTGTTGTAATAACTGGACCTACACATTTACCCTAATTGTCAGGGGCGGCTCTAGGTTTTTTGCCGCCCCAAGCAAAAAAATTTTTGCCTGCCCCCCGTCCCAGCCCTGGGCTCCTCGCCGCACCCCCCTGCTGCCCCAGTCCTGGGCTCTCTCCCCCCACCCATACCCCCTGCCACCCCAGCTCTGGGCTCTCTCATTTCCTCCCCCACCATTGCCCCCCCCCAACACCTCCTGCCGCCCCAGCCCTGGGCTCTCTTTCCCCCCCCACCTGCACCCTCCTTCCGCTGCAGCCCTGGGTCACTGGTAACTCGCTCCCATGGCAGGTCATTCAGCAGGAATTTTAGATGTGCACAGAGCACAGACAGGATTGGTTCCCATATGGTTACAGAACTGCAGTAAAGTGGAACAATTTTCAGCTTGTGTGATTGGAGGATATCTGGATGCATATTATAAGACTGTCCTACATAAATGAGGAAAAGTTGAGGTGCCTTTATTATTCTTTTGTTCCACTCTTTCTTTCTATGGGGAATTTGCCAATGCAATATCACTGTCTTCCTTTTAAACAAACAAACAAACAAACAAAGGCAATGGCTGTTGACAATAGCAATTCCAGTCCTAATAACCACTGGGAAGCATTTCTTGCTCAATTTTATCTTATTTTTTTACAGCAAGTTACAGTGGATCATTATATTTGATTTGGGAGAAATAAAGTAACAGCTGCCCAAACTGAGCTTGAGCACTCCTGAATTTTGAGGTGTTCAAATCTGGAAGGCAGGTGCTGGGGGTGGGGGGAAAGGGGGCTGTGGCTCCGCGGGGGAGCACGGCAGCATGTATGCAGCAGTGTTTCTGGCACTGCGCGGAGCCAGACACGCTGGTCTGAGTGGCACGGTAAGGGGGCCGGGGGGTTGGATGGGGCGGAGGGTCGGGGGGGGCAGTCAGGGGCAGGGAGAAGGGGGGGTTAGATGGGTCGGGGGGGCAGTCAGGGGACAGGCAGTGTTTGGATAGGCATGGGAGTGCCGGGGGTTTGTCGGGGACAGGTAGGGGGTGGGGTCTTATGGGGGAAGTTGGGAGGGTCTCAGGAGGGGGAAGTTGGGGACAAGGAGAAGAGAGGCTTATATAGGGGGTGGGGTCCCGGGAGGGGGCAATCAGGGGACAAGGACCAGTGGGGCTTAGATAGGGGGTGGGGTCCTGGGGGGCAGTTAGGGGCAGGGGTCCCGGGAGGGGGTGATCAGGGAGCAGGGGGGTTTGTATGGGTTGGGGTTTCTGTGGGGGACAGTCGGAGGGAGTGGATGGTGGCAGGGTGGGGCTACCCTCCCTCCCTGTGGAGTGTCCCATTTTTTGAATGTTAAAATATGGTATCCCTACCCTTCACTCTCTCTCTAGGTATCCCTATCCCTCTCCATTCACAGCAGGCTGCAGCATGAGGTCTCAGCTACCTCACTCCCTCCCCCTCTTTCCTGTTGGTAGTGGCCAAGGGAATGCTGGGAAATGTAGTTCTTTCCCTGCTCCAGGGCTGGCTCTATAGGCAGGGAGCTAACCAACGAACTACAGCTCCCAGGGCGCCCTGTTGATTTTCAGCTCCCATGCTGGATCCCTGCCGCCCCTGCAAATGGGCTGCCCCAAGCACGTGCTTGCTTTGCTGGTGCCTAGAGCCGCCCCTGCTAATTGTGAACACAACTGTAAACAGTATGTGGAAGTTCTTAAGATGTCTCAACAATCTATAACAACAAATATTGATGGGAAAAGGTATGAAAAGGGGACAGACTGATTTCGTCCAAAGAAAAAGGCCTACTGATATAACTCAAGGACTGTGTTAAGATCATGCCTGGTAAACAAGAGAAGTGTGGAACCAGAAATCAATGAACCAAAAATGGATGTATTGGAAACTATGCCTAATTGATGGACAAAATAATAAGGGGATGGGCTATTCCGCCCACCATTCCCTTTGTGGGCCTTAAAGAAAGAGACTTTGAGAGAAATATTGGCCACTGGTGTGAGCTTCACTATCATGACTGCCACCTCCAACTTTTTCTGGGATCCCAGGTCTTCGTCATCCTGATCCTGAGAGATCCTGATCCAGGCTGAGCTAGAGAGAGGGACCCAGATGACATTGCCATCTCTACCAGCTCTGGCTGAATCCCAAATACCATTGGAGATTAAACAGAATCTGACTTTAACAACAACAGTTCCTGTTCATCTCAACTAAGTTGTGTCTTTTCCCCAAAAGGACAGTTATTACCATCTACCGTAAGAGAATGTCAAACAAGGGCGTTTTTCCTTCTAAAAACTCTCTCCAGCTAAAGGAAAAGGGAAAAAGGTGTGTTGTTAAGATGAAAGGCTTATTTAATACTTTACATTTTAAATGTTTTAACTGTTCTTCCTTTTCGTTATCTTTAATAAAATGTGAAAAGGATTTTTAACGGTGTATTTGCCAGGGTATTAAGCAGGTTGATGTCTCTGTATAACAAAAGCCTTGTTTAACATAGTTTAATGTTGGACAACGACTGGGTTGTGATAACATCTTTGGCTCATTTATTACATCTAAATTAATAAAAAAACTCTTACTATTAATTTAAGAAGAGTAATCTGTGGGATTTGGGTTTAACATAATGATTTTTTTAAAGTATTTTAGATGCTCTTCTTGTCTTACAGGACTGTAGTAAAACAGCATTCATACCATATATTGGAAATTTCAAATAAAATGTAACTTGTGGATTTATGGGGTGTGTGTTCACTTTGAAGGTCAGGAAGATTATAGAGCTTTAGTGCTGAGATTTACGTGGAAATCTTCTTTTATCAAAATAGCAAGTGATGGTTTTGAAACTAAATAGTCTTCAGAAATGATCAAAGTGACCATGACAGACAAATACTTGAGACCTTCTAGTCAACCTTTATTGTGGGCAGCAAATGTCTCACCAACATTCCCAACAGAATGTGCAAATAACGGGTAGGTGAAACAGTACTGGAAAGGCACTTTTCCTTCATGTTGTAGGAATATGTACTAGGTACATCATAACCAGATTCCTATGTATTCTACAGTTCTACAGCTCTGGAATTTGCCACAGAATCCATCCCTTGCTTTTAGAAACTGGGCTCCAGAATCTAAGCTTTCATTGTTAAAAACGAATATGCATCTACTTCACATGTTTGTGAAACAGACATTAAAATGTGAACTGAATGTAAATTGACATAATGCTGTCTTCCTGAGTCTACAGGCAGCCTGAAAAATAACTATGAGAGCCATGACTTGCTCCATTCACATAAATAGGATGTTGACTCTGAAACCCAACAACAACAGTTTAAATGCCAACATTAACTGTTTCACTGCTGATCCTTTCAGCATAAATATCTATTTAATGTGTTCATCCTAAAATCCCAATGAACCTCAAAGCCCCTTTGGGTTCCAGAAAATCTCAACTATGCTCTTTGACAAAATCCACATCTTCTTCCCGATGACTTCTGCAGAAATAGCAATGTGAACAGTGTAAAAACTCTCTTTTTAAAAAAGAATTAACGATTCTTCATAGAATCATAGAATATCAGGGTTGGAAGGGACCTCAGGAGGTCATCTAGTACAACCCTCTGCTCAAAGCAGGACCAATTCCCAACTAAATCATCCCAGCCAGGGCTTTGTCAAGCCTGACCTTAAAAACCTCTAAGGAAGGAGATTCTACCACCTCCCTAGGTAACCCATTCCAGTGCTTCACCACCCTCCTAGTGAAAAAGTTTTTCCTAATATCCAACCTAAACTTCCCCAACTGCAACTTGAGACCATTACTCCTTGTTCTGTCATCAGGTACCACTGAGAACAGTCTAGATCCTCAAAATCTCCTGTCTGCTGCAGAATCCAAGTATTTAGGTATGATTCTCAATGTGAATATGGGCCCTGGATTACCTTTAATTTAGTTTTAATGCTTTTCCTCCAAAGCATCTGGTATTGGCTTCTCTCAAGACACTGGAGTAGAAGGACTACTGGTCTGAACCAGTATGGCAGTTCCTATGTTTCTCTGGTGCTAGTCTGCTAGATCAGGGATCGGCAACCTTTGGCCAGTTTGTTTACCTGCTGTGTCCGCAGGTTCGGCCAATCGCGGGTCCCATTGGCCGTGGTTCACCACTCCAGGCCAATGGGGGCGGCGGGAACTGGCAGCCAGCACATCCCTTGGCCCGCAGCACTTCCCACAGGCCCCATTGGCCTGGGACGGCAAACGGCCAGTGGGAGCCGTGATCGGCCAAACCTGTGGACGTGGCAGGTAAACAAACCGGCACGGCCCGCAAGGATGCTTACCCTGGTGGACCGCGTGCCAAAGATTGCAGATCCCTGTGCTAGATGTAGTATAGTGAGGAAGTCCACTGACATCGGTGAGAAAACAGTGTAAAGACTACAAGACTGGGTGTGATCATGAACACTTAGCAGAGAAAGGTATAACATAATCCAATGGCAGGAAGTTGAAGCTAGACACATTCAGACTGAAAATAAGGCAGTATATTTTTAACAGTGAGGGTAATTAACCGTTGAAACAGTTTTGCCAAGAGTTGTGGTGTATTCTCCATCACTGGCAATTTTGAAATCAAGATGCAATATTTGCAACTTGATAAACACCATTTTCCAGATTATTTTGTGAATTACAAATTTGCACTTCAGTCTGAATATATCTGTTAAATAACAAAACAAGTTAAATAAAATGAACTCTAATGGTGGCGATGTGCTTACCTACTGTACCAACGGGCATGTTGTGGCCAATTATCCATGCTGCACAGCAGTAAAGCATGAATCAGTCAAGGACTTGTGGGACCTGGTGTGAGGGAGGGGGAAGGAGCAATTGAATGATTAATCCAACTAGCCAAGAATACATAAAGTAGGTTAGAAAAGACAAACTATATTGAAACTGTCAGACTTCTTAAAACAGTGTGACTTGAATTTTTTTTAACAAGTAAAAGTTTTTTCTGGCATCTTTTCATGTAGAAAAATGAATAAGAGCCACAGGGAACTGAAATGACATCAATATAAGAGACTGGTGTATGAAGTTTGTCTTCAGTTTGTGTTCTTTTTAGCTGTTGGTTTGCTTGATAGAAGGTCTTTTTCTACCCCAGACTTCATTGTAAACAAAGTTTTTCTCATCTCTGTTACACTGACACAATACCAACGTAACTTTACTGACTTCAGTGGAGTTACATTAGCATAAAATCATTCTAAAAGAGTGGAGAATCACACCCAATACTCTATGTAGCAATGCTTTAGATGTTATAATGCACATCTACTGTGGTTTAACTCCACTGATGTCGGTGATCTGGAGGCTTTTTTTGCTGGAGGAAAGAGAAACCAGTTCAGGAAGGTGTGTGTATGGAAGGAGAGAGTGACTGGTGGGTGGATACATGAATCCAGATGCAAAGCTCAGCCCATGTTTGAACTTTTCAAGACTGCTGAAATTCACAAGCACAATGGACTTTGAATCCATTCTAAGTTTAATTGAGTTCAAGGTGGATTTTGACAGCTTCACCCTGCTCTAGTCACAATGTAAGGCTTCAGTGTGATAGGCCCTTGCTGGTAGTGTGTGCCTTCCCTACAAACCCTTTGGTATGAAGTCTGTTTGCCAGTTACCTATATGCCTAAGGTGAAAGCAAACCACTTAACATTCTTGCTGCTCATTCCCTGACTGGAGACAATCATATGTCACAATGGAAGTTTGTGAAATACACTACCAGCAACAGTTCTGGCAATTCAACAGTTGAAATTGCTACAGGTTTAGAAAACAACTGACATATTTTCATGAATGGAATTACAAGCTTTCCAGAGGCCTGGCTGTGATTTTCTACTATCAGTATAACTGCACTACAACAGAGGAAGAGCAATGAAATGCTTGTGTTGTAGTTTCCAATATAGCTGTTTCTTTACAGCTAGTTACACGGTAAAGCAGTTAGAAAATGGCTTGAACTCTGAAACTTTTATTTAGTTTTGAAAGGAGCCTGTTTTCAGTTACTGTTATTTCATACCACTAAGCAAGGCTGGTGGGAATACATGGCTACCTGGAGCTACAGAAAGACTGAGGCTGATTTGAGACTCAGTCTGCCTCATCACGGGGAAAATAATCTTAACTACTAATGGACTCTTATCAGAGACAGGTTCTATAGAGGTCAAATGTTCCCCTCCCTCTACCCCATGAGTGTGGAGGACCTTATTATAGGTGACTGCAGGACTAGGAAATCATTTTCTGCACACCTAATGCTCAGGTGTGAGATGCTTTCCTGCACTGCACTGGGGAAAGGGACTGGGTAGAGCAGGGATCGGCAACCTTTGGCATGCGGCTCGCAGGTTCAGCCGATCGCGGCTCCCACTGGCTGCGGTTTGCCGCTCCAGGCCAATGGGGGCTGCGGAAAGCGGTGCGGGCCGAGGAATGTGCTGGCCTCCACTTCCCGCCGCCCCCATTGGCCTGGAGCGGCGAACCGCGGCCACTGGGAGCCGCAATCGGCCAAACTTGCGGATGCGGCAGGTAAACAAACCGGCCCGGCCCGCCAGGGGGCTTACCCTGGCAGGCCGCATGCCAGAGGTTGTTGATCCCTGGGGTAAAGGAAAGGGGCAGTGCAACTGGATCCACTGCAGTGGTGTGATGGGGTATCCACCCCACACGAGGCCTGAGGGGGTGGCTAGGTGGGCCAATTAATTGCCTAAACTGCACCTGGTGGAGGAGCCAGGGAGCAATGAGGATTAATTAGAGATGAAGCTCAGCTGGGGAGGAACAGGAGGGGCTAGTATAAAGCCCAGTAGCTGAGATTTGATTGAGATTGCAGGGATTTAGGCTGCAGTTACTTTCAGAGTGAGTGAAGGCTGGAAGTAGCCCAGGGATACAACAATAAGGGCTGGGACTCTGCAGACTGTGACTGCTTGTTGTAGGGTCCCTGGGGTGGAATCTAGTGGTCCTGGGGTTCCTACTACCCACTGGGGAAGTGGCACTGTTAAAGGGCAGTGAATGGGAAGACTGCCTGGGACAATGGGTCCTGAGAGATTTTTATATACCCACACACTCCCCTGGAAGGGAAAACTACAGTGACCCGGCTGGAGGACCAACCCACAAAGTGGGACCAGTTGAATCCTGAGAGGACCAGAGAGAGAGAGAGAGCCTGAGCAACTGCAGGTGGGGGCATCAGACTGGTGGAACTAATCCCCAGATGTGGCCTCAAGGAGGTGCTCCGGCAGTGAAGAGCACCCTGTGACAAGTGGGTATCCATCAGTCACTTCCCTCCCTAGAGAGAGGTGCAAAGGAGGTAGTGAGGTGGTATTAGGCTGCTGTTAATGGCCACCAAAAAGGTCTACTTCATGATGGAAGGATTCCTTGCCTACTGCCCTAAGGACCTCCCCATTGTACAGCTCAGGTGTAATTAAAGCTAAAATAGTGAAATACTTACAGCACATGCGCTTAGCCTTTTCAGTAATTTATCTTGGAAAACGCTGGTTTCCCAAAATGCTCTTATTTAGCCAGTAACTTAATTCTACCACTAATGGGAAAGACTGTGTTGCTTCTTAGAGCACCTTTCATCCCAGAAGATTGCTAAATACTTTCCTACCCTTCCATCCAGTTCTCCTTAGACATTAGAAATGGTGTAAGGCACTTGTTACAAAGTGCCCCAAATTTTGGGGCTGTTAAATTCTGGAATCTTTTTCTTTTCTTTTTCTTTTTCCAGCTCTGTAGAAGCCGGCTGCAAAATTCAGTTTGAATCTCAACTTCTCCAAAGTTTGGGGATATTTGACCCCAATGTTTTGTTTTGGCCCAATTTCAAACAGGAATAATTTAATTGACTACAGAAATGCAGCTACTTCTGGGGTGACATGTAGTAATGTGTTAGTGCATAGCAAAACACTCTGAAACAATTTGAGAGGAAGTGAGGAATGAAAGGTGGAGTTTAGCTAGGCTGAACATAGTTACCTGAGTTCAGAAAACCAGAGTTAGTAACATAACTGCAAAAGTAACATGAAATCTTTAGTATACACCAGTAATCTCAAACTCTTTTATATATTTCTAGCAATACTTCTCCCCTAATGGTATGATAATATATAGGTTTAATACTGATTCAGAGGGAAGAATGCCACCAACTGAAACATGAATTCATATATAGTTGTGAGTACCAAAAATAAAGGTTCTCACTTTCTATTGCTTTACACTTAGGGTAATAATTTTCATCTGTGCAAACTGGGTGTAAAATTCTACCATTATCAAAGTTTTGAGGCCTAACTCCTGTCTCACACCTTAAGGAGACATTTATCCTGTGGAAAGTGAATGCAGATATGGAGCAAAATTCTACCATTATAATCCTTGGAAGCTATATGCACTTATGATAAATCATTATGCAGTATTTAATTTAGGAGAAAAGGCAAAATCATAAACAAACTGAGGGAGTTAATTTTCCTTTTCCCTCTTTACTTTACCCCCACTCCTTCCTTGCAAAGAAGAAGAATGGAATTTCTTACTGAGATCAAGCCATTATAAGAAGATTGCATTTAGATTAAGGAACAGAGGATTTATTTAGGACTCAAATTTATTGAAGATTGAGGATTCATTTAAGGACATTTGGAAGCCTTTTATGGATTATATATATAAGCAGATGCTGCGTCTTAGAAATACTTGTAATTCATTGTCATATCCTACTTGAATGTAGGTTGGGAATAAGCCTGAATTGTGTTACCAGCTAAGAATTTTCTTTGAGCAATGGAGTTGTTTTCTTTCCTTTCTTCTGTTGGAGGGTATTTTGGCACGACTCTGTTGCAGAACACAGCACATCTCATTGTGAGGAAATATGTTTTTATTTCACAAAGACCATGTGCATCTAGGATCATTTCAAGGGCCAGAAAGAACAAACAAACAAGAACAGGACAAGAAACACAACACACATCTTTCAAGAGTTCAACACATTCACTTAAGTAGAAATCATGTAAAAACACATATAGAGGTCATATTAACTCTCCTGGGGGGGATTCAGCCCTGAACTAATAGAGAAATGGGCACAGGGACCACTAGGGATCTGCTTGGACCTCTGAGCAGGTTAGATAGTTCTAAATCACATGCTTGTTCTAATAGTTCCTATGGGCCCTAATCCATGCCAGAATGCCCCAACCAGTTTATGCACATGGAGTCTTTGATGGGATTTGGCACAAAGCCAGCAGAGGGTTTTTGTACTGAGGTATGCCCTGGTGGGCATGTCTGGCTGCTTTGTGGACCCATTGTGCCCTCTGCGCTGGTGCAAAAGGGCTGCAGGGCACCATGAATCGGACACCTTGTTGCTAAGTCAGACTCAAACGAACAGGGGCAGTTGTTCCATCCCATAGTGGCGCTAATCATAAGGTCATCTATGGTGTTGGAGTCTTTGTGCTGCAGTGGCCCCTTCTGTATCCCTCCATCCACTTCCTCCCCACCTTCTTTGAGGTGATTCTCTCACCCTGGGGGTCAGGAAAGGACAGAGGGGGAGTTCCCTGCACTCCCCTGCACACAGGGACTGAGATTGTCCTTGGTCTTTGTATAGGATACTCAAGGAGTTAAAGGCAATCAGGCGCTAGGAGAGCAAAGCTGGGCTGCTTTTTGCTGTTATTTGGAGGAGGGAAGCAGTTATTCAGACTCTTGCTTGCTTCTCATTTTCCCAGTGTTTCTCCTCCGCTTGTCTATACTTGTGTTTCCTGTCGATATGTTTGCTGCCTGGATTTCTGTGTGCAGCGCCTCTTTCCATTCATGCTTCTTACTTAGGACTGCTTGGTAAGATGGTCTTTCTTCTATTGGCTGCTTGCCATTCCATGAACTGCTGGCCTTTGATCCCTAGACTTGCTGAGTTTCTCTTTAAGCTACAGTACATTGAACATTTTAATTTAAATGCCTTTCACTGATGGATACTTGTACAAGGTTGCTGGTTGTTGAGAGTTTACTTCGGTTCCCCTGTTGCTTTTGGAGGACTTGTTATAGAAATACTGTCAAACTAAACATACTCTGTGGAAATCTCCGTCCCAAAAATATCTTTGAGATACTACTTCCAAAGATGGATGCAGTCACAGCCCTGATGGCAGTAATGAAATGTGTTAATTTTTGATGACTTGGCACATTATGGACTCTTTTGGTCTAGGGAGAAAGGGTGACTTAAGAAGTTCTGCCATCAGACGTGGACTCAGGAGCCCTCAGTTCAATTCTTGCCTCTGCTACACAGTTCTTTTGTGACCCCCATCAAGTCACAAATTTCTCTGTCTCTCAGTTCCAACCTGTATATTTGAGGCTAATAATAATTCCTCCTTTCTTTGTCTGTCTTGTCAATTTAGATTGTAAGTTTTTTGGGACAGGGACTGTCTCTTAGTAAGCACATGAATGCTACCTAGCACAATGGGGCCCCAATCTCATTTGGGGTATTCAGGGACAACTCCAATGGTTTTATGTATTTAGATTTATGGAAACGCTAAAAAGGGGCACTACTCAAATGCTTTTAGGCACCCTTGGTTCACATAAAAAATACAGTAAGAATACCCGAAGTACAGCAGTACAATTTAATACAACCCATCTCCAGTCAGCCAAGCCAATTAAAAACTCAAATCCCTCATCCCCTCCCACTACTGCCCACCCTTACAGTTTATTTCTGAGCAAAAAGATTAGCCTTGCATCAGGGCATCAGGCTTGGGTTATGTCAGACCAAAGGAGGGAGTGAATTCCAAGCCTATGGGGTCCTCATGGACAGTGCTATGCCAGAAGTCCCTTCCTGTGTACACCAGGAGGGTATCCAGTTCAAGTGTGTCTGCTGATCTCTGCTGTGTCTATATGTCATGGAGAGAGAGGCAGTCTCTCAGGCAGATAGATCCTAAGCCATTTAGGTCTTTAGAAGTCAAAACAAACACCTTAAATGTTGCCCAGAAACCCACAGGAAGCAGGTGCAGATCGTGGAGAACTGGTTTAAGATGTCTGTGGTGAGATACTCTACTTACCAATCAACCCACTACATTCTGTGCTAGTTTCAGTTTGTGGTTGGATTTAGGGTGCATCCCTGCATAGGTCACATCTCAATAGTATAATTCGGGGGTGACAGTTGCAAGGTCTGCATCTGACAGCAATGTCACAACCTCCTGGCTGTACATAAAAAAAGCTGACCTGACTATTGCAGCTACCTTGCAGCTTCAAGTAAGGCCTGGCAATCCAGCTAGGTTATGAACCTGACCAACAAATGATTCATGCAGATTCTCAGTCAAGGGGGCAAATATAATTTTTGCTATAGTCTGTAGTTGCTTCCCCCAACAAGATAGTATCATCTTACTCTTGTCAGAATTTAGCCCCAGCGAGCTAGCTCTCATCTATAGCCCAGTCTCACCCAGACACTGAATAAGAATCTTAACTGTTTTGGGTGAGTCAGATGAAATGGTAAGTAAAGTTGTGTTATCAACATACTGAAAACATCACAGACCATGTCTCCTCAGTTATTCTCCCAGTGACTCCATATACATATTGAACAAGAAAGATGTTAAGATCACCTGCAGAACATCACATGAGTGCATGCCCAGAGCAGGTTCCCACCACTACCCTCTGAGAATGTGCTACCTTCAGTGCACCCTCCTGATTCCCCATCTTCCATATCTTGTCATAGCAGGTTTGGACATTTTGTGCTGCATGTTGGAAATCCCATGGAAGTACATGGAGTAAACATAGTTGACTTCTGATTAAATTTAGCACAACAAGACAACATTGGTCAACAATATTTGGTCCTGCCATGCGGGCAGGGGACTGGACTCGATGACCTCTCGAGGTCCCTTCCAGTCCTAGAATCTATGAATCTATGAATTATATAAGGAGTGGCGGGCAGGGGGTTACACTGGTGGCCCTACTCACCAGCTGAAGATGGACAGTCAACCATGCCCAAATTAGAAGTCTGTCCCTTTCTTCAGGGCTCTGTTTATTGTTTTCAGGAAGAAAGAAGTGTGCAAAAAGTACACAAACAATCTGGTTAAGGGTTCAGATGAGGGTCCTCTGGTAGCCCTTTCCAATCCCAGGGCGATCCATAGAGACGGTCTGCCTGCTCTGGTTACCTAATTCCCAACCTCCACTCCAATGGAGCAGAGTTCTCCTTTATATTGTCCAGCTGAGTGTGGTCCAGTCTTGATGGGCTAATCAGCTGTGTCAGCTGATTACCAGCACCTGTCTGCTGGGCATGTCTTGCTGCTCCCTGCCACCCTGCCCTCCCGGGCTATTAAAGGGGCAGATTGCCCTGTTGCAGGAGTGTTTAAATATTAGCAAGGGACTAAACATATGTCTTCTAAGGGACTGAATTTTCAAACCTATCTGTAGATTTCCTAACTTAAAATGTAGGCATCTAAATAAAAGTGGCTTGACTTTGAAAATGTTGGCCTTATTGTCTTAGGCTTGTGAAAAAATGTTTGCCAGGTGTGAACCTGAGTAGGTTAGAGATTCATGTTTTGCATTTGATAGGAAAAGGTTCCTTTCTTGAAGTGACCTTAAAAGTTGTATTGCTGGGTTAGTTAGCATTTCTGCACCTCCCACGCAGAAAAATGAAGCAATGCTTCAAATAAAATTCTAGTAAGCATAATGACAAACTGAGATGACTTCAATTTGCTGTTCCAGGGGCCTTGTTCTGAAATTGTGTCTCAAAGCACATATTCACAGCATAAGATGATCGTTTTAGACTACGGTATCATAACCACCATTATTTTTCTAACTTGTGTAATATTGTAAATCTTTATCTTAAATACAGAAAGGAAACAATCTCATCACTGAGCTCAAAGGGGCTTTCCACATTCTGCCCATTAATAAGTTTCACATCTAATTTATACAGTGCTGCTGGTTATGATTATTACAGTGAAGGAATGATGAGGATCAATGCATGCCCTTGCTGTAAAGTGTTTTTTACCAACACATGTGACTCTGGGGCCAAGATGACTTCGGCTTTTAGCACTCAGTTTTATTAATATCCATGACAGCATCTTGTTAACTACACCTTATCATTTATTGTAAAGTGATTATAGCAGTGGTGGCCAATCTGCTGCCCGTGGGCCATATGTGGCCCGTCAGGGTAATCTACTGGCGGGCCGCCAGACAGTTTGTTTACTTTTGCATTGGCACCCGCAGCTCCCAGTGACTGCGGTTCACTGTTCCCAGTCAATGGGAGCTGTGGGAAGTGGCACGGGCCGCAGGGACATGCTGGCCGCCACTTCCCGCAGCTCCCATTGGCCGGGAACGGCGAACTGCGGCCACTGGGAGCTGCGGGTGGCCATGCAAATGTAAGGAAACTGTGTGGCGGCCCACCAGTAGATTACCCTGACAGGCCGCAGGTTGCCCACCACTGGTTTATAGCAAGTTCAATGTGAACTCGAATGAATAAATGAATTTAAGTTGGATCTCTTCAAATGCTTTAGTGAAATCTGGGAGGAGATTATATTCACAGTGCAGTATAAGACTGAACATAATGAACACAGAAGACTTTCTTCCCTATGCACATTTTGTGTGTTAAATATTTTAATAATTTTAGGCAAACATATTTTAATTCTTCATTGTTTTCAATCACGTTAATCCTAGTCCACTCTCTGGGTAGCAATATACTGCTATAATGGCTCTGGGCTGAATGATGGCTGACCCTGCAGAAGTGTGCTACAGGAGACCAGAAGTGCACAACGATTCTTTAATTACCAGGACACTGGTGGCTGGCTATACTTATGAGCCCGAGGAAAGGGGGTTGGCTACCACTTTTTGGCTCAGAGTTGTATGTGCATAATATAGGCAAAATGGCTCCCTCAATGACTGCTGGAGTGCTAGAGGTTCTCCATGATCCAGAGATCTAGAGAGTCAAAACTAGATCCAATAACTTATGTTTATATAATAGCTTTCTAGCTGAAATCCCCAGGCACAAATTATATATATATATATATATAGGGATCACTTTTCTCACCACTGCAAAGCACCTTTGGGTTTGAATGTGGTAGATCTTTAATAGTGCACAGCACCGGCATAGAGGACTTTAGACTAAGAAATGAAGAACAGTGTCACACCCATTAAAACTGCAGTGCAATTTGGGTTGCCAGAATGTCATCACCCACAGTGGAAATTTGCCAGGAGAATAGGACAAATAATACAGGCCATATTCAGCCAATATTACACTGGGCCAGGTTATCCAATGGACATTAAAACACGAATGGCAGTTTTCTGACTAGCAGGAGGCTTGCCTTGGTCTCACTGTCCAAAATGTCCCCGTGTATTAAACATCAGCTGGTGGCTGCATTTCTATGTTGCTGTACATCAGGGGTCGGCAACCTCTGGCACGCGGCTCGCCAGGGTAAGCACCCTCGCGGGCCGGGCCAATTTGTTTACCTGCAGGTTTTGCCGATCGTGGCTCCTACTGGCCGTGTTTCGCCGCTCGAGGCCAACGGGGGCGGCGGGAAGCCACAGCTAGCACATCCCTCAGCCCGTGCCGCTTCCCGCTGCCCCCATTGGCCTGGAGTGGCGAACCGCGGCCAGTGGGAGCCACGATTGGCCGAACCTGCAGACGCGGCAGGTAAAGAAACTGGCCTGGCCCACCAAGGTGTTTACTGCATGCCAGAGGTTGCCGACCCCTGCTGTACATCATCTGTAGAGTGAATGATGAAAGGCACTATAAGTAAAATTTTCAAAAGTGCTTAAGTAACTTAAGAGCTTAAATCTCATTGTCAACAGTGACTTAGGCACTTAGCAGACCAAGTCCCATTGAAAGTAATGGCACCCTGGCTCCTAAGGGCCAGATGTTAAAAGATATTTAGATGCTTTAAGATGTAGGTAGGTGCTTTTAAAAATCCGACTAGCCACCTAAATCTTGTTAAAATTCTGTCCCTCAGTGACTAAAATGGGACGTAATGTTTTGAAGACTGTACCCACCATACTTAATATTTTATCAGACTGAAATGTATTCCCTTACCAATGTTTTCCTCTTGCTCATACACTGCATTATTATCATGTAGGTATCTATGAGAGATGGACCTCAGTGTTGGCAGTTAAAAATGGTACAACTGGATTAAATATTTGCGTTAGAAGATGAATCCTCCACCACAGAAAAAAAAACATGTGCCCTCGGAAAAGCATAGATACATTGATGTTATATATGTTTGTACTTTTCCCCAGAGAGATCAGTTGTATGAAGAGAGAAAAAGTTGGTCCAGATTTGATCCTACCACCTTTGTAGCCCGTCTAATAGGAATGTTATGAGTCTGTCAGACATCAGGAAGGTGGCATCTCTCACACTTGACACTGTATTTGTAGTGTAAGTGAACAACCGATGAGGCTGTTTGAGTATTTTGTGTGCTTACTTATACATCACTTAGGAGAAGAAATAAAGATGACACAAGAGATTACCCTCTTCACAAAAAAGAGTGATGAACATCTGAAGGCAAACCTTTTGTTCCTTCCCATACAAGGAGAAAAATAAGCTGTTTTCCTTGGATCGGTGGGAGTGGAATCTTAAAAACATGTAAACAAGCGTAACTTTTGACTTTTTGTCTGGATGTGGATGTGACCTGCTGCAGTTTTGTGAAAGAAAGAGGGTTGACACTGAAGTATTGTGGTGAAAGGCAAAGAGTATGAAGTGTGGTTTAGAAAGCAACAGGGACAAATTGGAATAGTTCAAGATGTTTCTTCTGGTGTAGGACTAGGAAAGAGGGAAAAGATGCCTGCTTTTTCTCTCTTCCCTATTTATCCATTTTTCTTTTTGTAGAATACAGTAAGTATTTCATTGTCCATTTTTTATTTGTAATTTTCATTATCTATGTGCCATAGTGATTGTAATTACTGTGCTTATCATTCTTGAATACAGAACTTAATGAATATTATCAATTCAGTTTGAGTATTCCCTATTTTTATTAGTAATAAAAACAATAAATAATAGTTTTGGTTATATATATTAGTTTCACAGGTGAATTTCCTCCCACCCTTTTTAGAGATCTAGACTGGACAATGGACAGGTGGCACACAGGCGCAAACTTTCAAAAGGCGAGTCTTTCTTTTGCAGGGTCAAGTTGTGCCCAAAAAGTTTGTGCCTGAAGTTTTGCATGCATAATTGTACTGCATGTGCAAGCCTGAATATTTGTGCCTCTAGCAACTTAGGGTATGTCTACACTACGAAATTAGGTCGATTTTATAGAAGTCGATTGTCTAGAAATCGATTTTATACAGTCGATTGTGTGTGTTCCCATTAAGCGCATAAAGTCGGCGGAGTGCGTCCACAGTACCGTGGCTAGCATCGACTTTCGGAGCGTTGCACTGTGGGTAGCTATCCCACAGTTCCCGCAGTCTCCGCTGCCCATTGGAATTCTGGGTTGAACTCCCAATGCCTGATGGGGCAAAAATATTTCCGTGGGTGGTTTTGGGTACATGTCGTCAGGCCCCCCTCCCTCCCTCCCTATCTCCCTCCATGAAAGCAATGGCAAACAATCGTTTCTCGCCTTTTTTCCTGGGTTACCCGTGCAGACGACATACCATGGCAAGCATGGAGCCCACTTAGTTCACTGTCATTGTACGTCTCCTGGGTGCTGCTGGCAGACGCGGTACTGCATTGCTACACAGCAGCAGCTCCTTGCCTTCGCAGCAGCAGATGGTGCAGTACGACTGCTAGCCATCATCGTCGTCTCCTGGGCAGACATGGGTGCTCCTGGCAGACCTCGGTGAGGTCGGTCAGGGGCGCCTGGACATAAATGGGAGTGACTCCAGGTCATTCTCTTCTTTAAATTTTGTCTCATGGAGATTCAGTCCTGCCTGGAATATCATGTGAGCTGGAGGCTTCTGCCTCAGGCTGCTCTCCCAGCTGGCAGCACCGCGCAGTCGCACCTACCCCAGCCTACCCCTTGTTCCCATGGCTCATGAAGCCTGGACAGTAGTAAGGAGCAGTTCAACTATAGGCTGAGCAAGTGCAGAATGGTGGTAGAATGTGCATTTGGATGTTTAAAAGTGCGCTGGCGCAGTTTACTGACTCGGTTAGACCTCAGCGAAACCAATATTCCCATCATTATTACTGCTTGCTGTGTGCTCCACAATATCTGTGAGAGTAGGGGAGAGACGTTTATGGCGGGGTGGGAGGTTGAGGCAAATCGCCTGGCTGCTGATTACATGCAGCCAGACACCAGGGCAGTTAGAAGAGTACAGCAGGGCACGCTGTGCATCAGAGAAGCTTTGAAAACCAGTTTCATGACTGGCCAGGCTATGGTGTGAACGTTCTGTTTGTTTCTCCTTGATGAAAACCCGCCCCCTTGGTTCACTGTACTTCCCTGTAAGCCAACCGCCCTCCCCTCCCCCCTTTGAGCACCATTTGCAGAGGCAATAAAGTCATTGTTGTTTCAAATTCATGTATTCTTTATTAATTCATCACACAAATAGGGGGATAACTGCAAAGGTAGCCCGGGAGGGGTGGGGAAGGAGGGAAGCACCGGCTGGGGTCGTGGAGGAGGGGAGGAGGGAAGGACAGGGCCACACTGCACTTCAAAACTTATTGAATGCCAGCTTTCTGTTGCTTGGGCAATTCTCTGGGTTGGAGTGGAGTTCTGATAGCATGGATTCCTCTCACCATACAGCAATCAGATCCAGTACCTCCCGTTCGGTCCCTGCTGGAGCTCTTTTGTGATTCTGGGTCTCCATGGTCACCTCTGCTGATGAGATCTGCACAGTCACCGCTGAGCTCACCATGCTGGCCAAACAGGAAATGAAATTCAAAAGTTTGCGGGGCTTTTCCTGTCTACCTGGCCAGTGCATCTGAATTGAGAGTGCTGTCCAGAGTGGTCACAATGGAGCACTCTGGGATAGCTCCCGGAGGCCAATACCGTCGAATTGCGTCCACACTACCCCAAATTCAACCCAGCAAGTTTGATTTCAGTGCTAATCCTCTCGTCGGGGAGAAGTACAGAAATCGATTTTAAGAGCCCTTTAAATTGACAAAAATGGCTTTGTCGTGTGGACTGGTGCAGGGTTAAATCAATCTAACGCTGCTAAATTCGACCTAAACTCATAGTGTAGACTAGGGCTTAGTTTGTATCACAATTCATTTAGCAGGTGTAATTTGCACCCACAGAAAGGGATGTACCTATACAAATGTATCTCTCACTACAGACACATTGGGGGTTGGACTAGATGACCTCCTGAGGTCCCTTCCAACCCTGATATTCTAGGATTCAATAAAGTTGGTACTCAAAAATGTTTTTCTTAACAAGAAAGGTGTACAAAAATCCTGCAGATAATAAAGTTTTGATTAAAGCTTTTGTCATGAGAACAAGGCATCAGAATTTTTATGCTCGTTGTTCATGTGAATTATGGCCAGTTATATGCTCTCACACTTAAATGTTTTCAGTATCCCATAATATGAAGGACCTCCTTGACATTCTGATTAGGGGAAACAATCTTGAAAGTAGTAAAAACGGGGGAATTTTAGAAAGAGAAGCAGTTGGTATGAAATGAAACGTATAGCTAATGAAACCACACAATGCAGGAAAACCAAAGTATTACTATATATATCATCATAACTCAATCATATATGAAGAATTAATATTCTGCGCAACATTCTCTTGAGAAAGATTATAGAGAAAAGGAAAGAGACAAACAGTTCTCTCATTTGTTCTGGGAAAATATCTAAAAATATCAACTACCCACATCTACAAATGCGTAAGGGAAATATCCTTTAGTCTGACTAGAGACTTGTTTGCTTTAGTCCTGAAAGTTCTAATGGGATACACATAATTCCTGTTTTCTAAAATGCTAGTTCAAATTCTCTTTTCATATGGCCAAACTCTGGCAGTTAGCTACTGGCAGCATAATAGATAGAGTGGAGATATGCTGTTGTGTAAGGAGTTTGGGAAGGGACCGTGCCTCACTGAGTCACAGTCTCTTCTTGAGTGATCCAATGTGATGATGCAGTTTGCCCCTAAAATACAGTGGTGATAAAGGTCATGTAAATACTTTCTGTAGATAGATCCTTTGGGATAATGCTACTACCTCTTTCTGTTGGTGGTGCAGTGAGATCAAGGCTCTGCCTCCTCCTTTCTGCTTTCGGGCATTGTGTATCTTCCATAAAGAGCAATCTCTGTGTTCTCCTGAGCACAGGGGCTGCAACTGGGACAGGTCCTTGAGCAAGCTGCACCAGGGCATGAGGGAGGTTTCTTGTACACTCTTCTTTCCCTTCACCCACACCCACCTGTGCATGGCAAATACCCGTGAAAATAATTCTGAATAATGTGATTCTACCAGCACACATGGTTGGAATCATATCACATTAGGTTGCATCACTATTACTCTAACTGACCAGATGTACTTGACACAATATGATCTGCGGCAAATGCAGTGGAAATGCAAAAATGATGTGGCTTAATATAAACTCATACACTTTCCCGTGTGTGTGTGTGTGAATATTCTAACAATACTATTGATTAAAAGGAATAGTCAACTAATTGACTATACTTGTGGCTCAATATTAAACAATACCCTACAGGAAGGTCTCACTTAATGACAAGATTGAGCAAAGGCTTATCAGTTGTTTTTCTTTTTGTTTTGATGGGTACTTAGCAGGTTAGGTAGAGTGACACCTACCTAGCTATCCAGTTTGATTATATGTATGTCACTGAAATTGTTTGCCATGTTACGAATGGTAACAGCAATGGGAGACAAAAGAAACTTAGCTTATTGAAGAATGCCATGATAAACGTTTGAATGACAGTTACTGTTGGTAGTATAATAAATTAATACTCCCATGTGAAATTAACTTGGTGTACTCAGTCCAGCTCCTAGTGAAAGCTAATCCATATTGTCAAACTCCAATATTACCATTAAAAAGTCAACATTTATCCACCCAGCAGGATCTAAGGGCAATTCTACCCTATTCTAATATTGCATCATTATAAAATTAACTGGATCGAAATGGTGGTAAGTGGTAACTGATTAATTGTGACCATTGAACCACACCAATTGATGCCATCAGCAGTCTTTTTACAGTGGCCTGCACTTGGACTGGAAGACTGTTTGCAACTCAGGATTGTTTTATAGGGGAACATCTACACAGTGAGGGGCAGCCTGCCGCAGCAAGTCTCAGAGCTTGGGTAGACAGACTCGGGCTTGCGTGACTCCTGCTACAGCACCAAATTAGCTCTAAAGCCACTTGAGCTCAGGCTGTAAAGCTTAGGGAGGTGGGTGGGCTTCAGAACCTGAGCTCCAGCCCAAACTGAAATGTCTACACAGCTGATTTTAGTGCCGTAGCATGAGCCTCATGAGCCTAAGTCTGTTGATCTGGGTCCGAGACTCGCTGCCATGGGCTGTGTAAACGTACCCTATGTGGTTTATTTGAAAATCAATACAATATGATGATCAGAGCTTGTGACAGAGCTAGCTGCCATTTTTTTGCTCCCACACTTGCATGAACAATAAATAAGGTAAGGGTGATGATAAGATGAGGCTGATATCTCCTTCCAGTAATAATATAACCTACTGCAGCCCCTCTTAGCCAAATCATTAGATGTACATCACCAAGTAACTTCCATGCTTATCCCTGGCTTCACTGTACAACCTTTGTCTTGAAGGCAGTGGTTCTTTTACCATGAAGCGCATGGGTGTGAGGACACTCTTTTGTTGGGACAGAGAACCTCTGGCAGGGTGAGATTCCATTTGCACTTGGATTTACATTATTCTTTTGGCTACCTGCCTGAGGTTTGACTTTGAGAGGCACCTCTAATATAAGGGGGGTTTAGGATTTGGAGGGGGAGGGATAGCTCAGTGGTTTGAGCATTGGCCTGCTAAACCCAGGGTTGTGAGTTTAATCCTTGAGGGGACCAGTTGGGGATTGGTCTTGCTTTGAGCAGGGGGTTGGACTAGATGACCTCCTGAGGTCCATTCCAACCCTGATATTCTATGATTAACAGTAAGAGGGTGAGAGCTGCTGCTGTCTAAAGGTGCTGAGAACTGTGTGCTTTACTCAGAGTTCAGAAAATGAATATTCGTGTGTAGATTTGGTGCTGCTTTTGCTGTCTTTGTTCAGTGTGATCAGGCATGAACTTATTGTCAACAGCGTAGGCTTCAGATGCTCTTTTCTAGCCATAGTTGTTGCTCTCTCCTCTGCCCTATGTGCATATCAGAAATGTGACTTGGACTACTCAGAAGTAGATACAATGTCCATTTAAAAAAAAACTAACTGGATGAAACTCCAGTGTTAATTGATAGTGGAGAGCAAATGTCAGTAAGTAATGATACCATGAAGATACAGCCTTCATCTATCCCTAGGGCAAGGAGGTGCTGTCTCTTGAATACAAATATAAACTCCATGAACCGCAAAAGATTGATTAGATGTCCATCTCATGGGCCCTTCCAGAAATCTGATTGAGGCCAATGTCCTTTCTGAGAAATTCAATTAAAAGAAAAGGGAAAGTGTAAAAACAAAAACCCAGTTTCTTGCAATCTGTTACTTTATAATTAAGGAAGGCTCTGCTCTCTGGTGACTACTAACATAGGAGTTCGAAAACAGTATGTGCTTCTAAGAACTTACAGGGCTGTGGAATAAAGCCTGATGGACTTGAGAGACCACAATGTTTTGTCAGTTCTGAGCAAATATAGCAACATGTTTTCATTTGATGTACAAAGGGGAATGAGAGGGTGCGGAGAGACCTTGTGTAGTTGTACAGAATCAAACTGTCGGAATAATGATAATTATGGGCTGATTCTGTGGTGGCAATAGTTCTGCAGTGCAATCTGTGTCTACCCACTACCAAGAAATCTTAATTTATGAGCCATAAGGTCTAGGAAAAATATAACATTACCTAATTGGAGGAAATCATGGGTGGGAAAGCAAATGATGCCATAAATTACCTTGTGAAAGGCAGATGATGCTTTAAATCAGTGCTTTTTAACCTGTGGTCCACGGACCCCTGGATGTCATCAGACTGTCTAAGATTTCCAAAGGGGTCCACACCTCCATTCAAAATTTTTTAGGGATCCACAAATGAAAAAACAGGTTTGAAAACCTGTTTTAAATCATCAATAAAGCTTAGCGGATTTTACACTAAGAATACCTATTGACACTGTATGTACAGAGTCATTTTAAAAGTTTCAAGCATTATTCATGGTGCACATAATCTGAATAAAGTTCGGAACAAATACAACACAAAGCATGCAGCTTCAGCAATCAGTTTGACTAAAAACTTTCATTGTAGTAATTCAGATTAAGGCCTGGTCAGTCTTAAATCAAACTGGGCAAGATTTGGCTTGCAGAGTGGAAATGTATTCTTACAGCCTCTCATGAGGAGTGAATGGACCTTCATAAGAGGACAATTGAGTTTAAGATTGTCCACTGTATGTACAAGTTAGACCATTTCATCTTTACACATCTCCTGAGTGTGAATACCTGCTAGATGTGTTATGAGATGCACAAATTTCTAATACGGCTGCTCTGGGTGTACAGTCGCAACTAAACACTTGACAAGAGTACTCAAAATAATTAAATTGCACTTAACTCTGATGTACAATGGAAATTTATACTTGCCATCTGGGCAAAACCTCCCACTGCTGGGATTCTTCATAAGAACATAAGAATGGCCCTACTGGGTCAGACCAAAGATCCATCTAGCCCAGTATCCTGTCTTCCGACAGTGGCCAGTACCAGGTGCCCCGACGGAATGTACAGAACAGGTAATCATCAAGTGATCCATCCCATCACTCATTCCCAGCTTCTGGCAAACAGAGGCTAAGGACACTATTCCTGCCCATCCTGGTTAATAGCCATTGATGGACCTATCCTCCATGAATTTATCTAGTTCTTTTTTGAACCCTGTTATGGTCTTGGCCTCCACATCATCCTCTGGCAAGGAGTTCCACAGGTTGACTGTGTGTTGTGTGAAGAAATACTTCCTTTTATTTGTTTTAAACCTTCTGCATATTGATTTCATTTGGTGACCCCTAGTTCCTGTGTTATGAGAAGTAGTAAACAACACTTCCTTATCTACTTTCTCTACACCAGTCATGATTTTATAGACCTTAATCATATCTCCCCTTAGCCGTCTCTTTTCCAAACTGAAAAGTCCCAGTTTTATTAATCTCTCCTCATACGGAAGCCGTTCCATACCCCTAATAATTTTTGTTGTCCTTTTCTGAACCTTTTCCAATTCCAATATATCGTATTTGAGATGGGGCGACCACATCTGCACACAGTATTCAAGATGTGGGCGTACCATGGATTTATATAGAGGCAACATGATATTTTCTGTCCTATTATCTATACCTTTCTTAATTATTCCCAGCATTCTGTTTGCTTTTTTGACTGCTGCTACACATTGAGTGGATGATTTTAGGGAACTATTCACAATGACTACAAGATCTCTTTCTTGAGTGGTAACAGCTAATTTAGACCCAATCATTTTATATGTATAGTTGGGATTATGCTTTCCAATGTGCATTAGTTGGCATTTATCAAAATTAAATTTCATCTGCCATTTTGTTGCCCAGTCACACAGTTTTGAGAGATCCTTTTGTAGCTCTTCGCAGTCTGCCTTGGTCTTAACTATCTTTAGTAATTTTGTATCATCTGCAAATTTTGCCACCTCACTGTTTACCCCTTTTTCCAGATCATTTATGAATATATTGAATAGGACTGGTCCCAGAACAGACCCCTGGGGGACACCACTATTTACCTCTCTCCATTCTGAAAACTGACTATTTATACCTACCCTTTGTTTCCTATCTTTTAACCAGTTACCAATCCATGAAAGCACCTTCCCTCTTATCCCGTGGCAGCTTACTTTGCGTAAGAGCCTTTGGTGAGAGACCTTGTCAAAGGCTTTCAGAAAATCTACGTACACTATATCCACTGGATCCCCTTGGTCCACATGCTTGTTGACCCCCTCAAAGAATTCTAGTAGATTGGTGAAGCATGATTTCTCTTTACTAAAACCATGTTGACTCTTCCTCAACAAGTTATGTTCATCTATATGTTTGACAATATTGTTCTTTATTATAGTTTCAACCAGTTTGCCTGGTACTGAAGTCACAGGTCTGTAATTGCCGGGATCACCTCTGGAGCCCTTTTTAAAAATTGGTGTCACATTAGCTATCCTCCATTATTCAGTGCAGATGTTGCCATGGAGCTACTTCAGCAGTGGAAATGATCATACTGGAACCTGGAAGACCCGAGACCATACACGGCATCAATCTGCCTATTTTTGAGTTTGCTATAGCATCCAGGTCCGTAGTGTCCATGCTTCCCAGGTAAATTAGATTGGTATAGTGAGGTTCTTAGTGATCCTCATGAAGTCTTTTGCTCTTCAATTTTCCTTTGTTACAGTAAGCACCACTGGGATTACGTGTGTGTGTATGTAATCGTGAGCTTTGTTTCCTCTTTTTCTTTAAACGCTTCTGGAATTAGTAACTCTTGATTAAAAAAATACCTCTGTGAGCCACCAAACAGAATATCTGACTCTTTTTAGAATTGTAGGACAACTTAAAACTTAATTTTGATGTAACCATCACTTTACATTGAATAAGAGTATATATGCGCTCAGGCAACTGTTACTTAAAATAGGCACAAATTACCCTGTCTCTCTCCATGGTTGCAGATGATGAAAATCCTATGGATTCACTCCCAGAGGGCACCAAAGTGGGGAAATGTCACCTCTGTATTATTGAAGGTCTCTTTCTCTCCACTTCACAGAAGCTCCACCATACAGGGAGCAATGCTGGTTAAGGGGAATGCATATTGTCACACCACCAATGGCTTTTCCATGTGGATTCCATGCAAAAGTTAATGCTAGCTGAGTGGGTATGATGTTTTGCATTTCGCCTTAGTTGTGTTTATAGAGACAGTCCATTATGTCAATGTAGGCAGCCACAAACCATGACACACATTGTTGAGGATGCAAAATGACTCAACTTCCTGGAGGTCTTCATGCCTTGAACATTGTTGATAAGAACGCTGTGGCTTGGCTTGACCGGATTGCATACGTCAAATAAATTTCCCTTCTGCAAACTGTGGTATCCATTAAAGTTAGCTATTTATTAGCAGTGGCAGGAAGGAAAGTCACTGGCAGTTTTGCTCCATTTCCATAAGCATCAAATTCATACAAACATAAAAAAAATCCTGAAATCCTTCTTTCTTTCACATACTTGTATGTGCACCTGAAGCCACTAAAAGGAGATTATTTCAGACCAAAGATCACTGTATGCTTTATGCCTGGCTCTGTTCTTTGTCTGTTTTTCTCTTTTTGTGGTATTGAAGTGGATCCTTGATCTGATCCTGTCAGTGAAAGATGTTATTTCAACTTCAATCATAATGCAGTCCAGCACGTGGATATGCTGGTATCAAATCTTCTTTGTTCTTGCCAAGCATTTATAAACTGCTTTATGGGGTGAAAGTTATTTCAATTGAACTCTCAGTTTAAATGTATAGAGCTAGTGCATCAGGCTGATTTTTAAGTTATCTTGATATGCAAAAAGCCTAGCAATTTTCTTTCAAAAATAGTTATCAAATAATCAAACACCAGTGATTTTGATTTGAATCTGCTCTGTTGCTCCCATTACATTTTACAAATCACAATTCTCCTTTCAATGGGCTATGCTCATGGTGCCACTAGAATCTATTTCTGTCGGCTAGGAAGACCTTCACGTTTCTGGGATGACAGTAATGATTATCTTTCTCTTTCAGATGGGCTCCTACCAGCTGAACTGCCTAGGTGAATTCCTGCCTGCTTGGATGATTAGAATCCTGCAGCTCACAGAGTCAGGCAGTGAGATCAGATTCCCCAACTCTGTCTGGCAGCTGCAAGGTTCAGTCTCCGAACCCTAAGGACAAAGAGATGTAGCGTCACATCACCCTGACCTACCTTTTGGAGGGCTAGAATTTCACATTTAATAAATGTGAAGACAATAGGGCAGTGCTTCCTTTTAAGTGAACATTAATATTAACCAACAATGGAATCCCAAAGGAAATGTGTGGCTGCAGCTTGAATACCAAATGAATTCTTTATGAGTGGGGTTGAACATTAAAATAAACCCTGTCACAGCCAGGTGAAAGAGAATTTATGATAAAAAGGCAGGAGAAAATCCTCATTGTGAAAAACTCGAGTTGGTGTAAGTGTCTAAACCAGCACAAAAATAGCATCTTCTGTCTGAGGCAAGATAATATTTTAAGATAATTATGTTAAAATTAGCTATGATATAATTACAACATTCACCACCTACACAGATGCTTGGAAGCGCAAATCTTACAATACAGAGAGATTCAATATAAATGCTTTTGGGCTTTCACAATACTTTTCCTGACCAATTCAGTACTGCAACTATGTATATACTTTGGGAATATTTCTTGTGTTAGTTTTAATATTTAAAGATCTCCTCTCCCTTCTTTGCCTATTATATTAACTCTCTTTGATGCCAATTTGATGTATGAGCAAAGATTACCTATCTCTTTATTATATAGGCTCTTAGTAATTCTGTTAGCCCTTGCTAAGGTGTAAGATACAAACTACTGTATATATAAATTTAAAATGATTACATATTAAAGCTGAGCAAATAGTGGGAAATATTGTCCAGGAATATTCATTTAATTGAGATGCAAAATAATCACCACCCTTTTGTGTTTGCTTTCTGTGATCATTTAGTGCTTGAGATTTAAAAGCATATTCTGAGCTCATATGGCTGGATAGTTTCTGGAAGTTAAATTTAATTCTATTTTGATTGTATAAGGTGTGAGTCACAGTTTGCAGTAGCCTACCCAATATGAAAAGTAAATTTCACAATTGTCTACAATTTGAAATTCTCTCTGTGTGAGAGACTGAGAGTTTACTCCTTAGCAAGGGGCAGCACATAGCTACATTATCACAGCAGCAGACCAGGGAGTGGGTCTGAGAATCATAATTCCCTCCTTCGCTCTCTCTTTGCTCAAAGGGGAAGTAATTTGTTATGGGTCTATTCCAGCTGTGCTGGCTGGTGCATGGGGGTAGGAGAGAATGCCCTGCCCCTTCCCTGACCACTCACCCATTCCCAAAATGGCTCCATAGGAGGCAGGGACAGTGACCCCACAGAGGGTTATCTGCAATGTACCCTGCGTGAGGGAGTATGGGATTCCTTATGCCCACGTATTCTATTGCAGGGCCATTCCAGTTTACAGTTTAACTCGTTGGGCACCACATAATAGTTTAAGTAAAGAACGCACTGGCTTTGCACAAGAACTTTACTGGTTTAAAAAAGGATAGAAGAGTTGCAGCTCTAAGGAAAAATAACAAACATCTGCATGCAATTCCCTCCTTAAGTTTCCTCCCCGTTCCTGAAAGCGCTTTGGGTTCAGGGCACCTCCTGCTCAGTCTTCTCATTCTGGCAAGACAAAGCAGTGTCTGATACCTTGTGTTCCTTCTTGTGGGTATGTTTTCCCCCATTCTCCTCTGTTGGATTGCAGATAGAGGGTCATTAACAGTTAATGGCTTCTTTGTAGCCTCCTTTGCCTTGCTAGGGCACGGCTATTCAGTTGTTGATGGCTCTGTTTCTGAGGCCCTGTCTACACTTACAGCATTGCAGCTGCGCTGTTGTAGCACTTAGGGTATGTCTATACTGGCAGATACAGTGCTGCACAGAGAGCGCTGAAGGGAAACCACTGTTGTGTGTTCACACTGTCAGCTGCCTGAGCAATAGCATGTTCACACTTGCGGCACTTGCAGCGGTATTCGGAGTGGTGCACTCTGGGCAGCTATCCCACAGAGCATCTCTATCTCTTCTACTGCTAAGAGTTGTGGGAAGATAGAGGTGGTCGCAGGGCATCCTGGGTCCTGTCCCAATGCCCCATGATGCATTGCTTTGCATCCCAGCAATTCCCGTGCTTCTGTCTGCAATTGGCACCATCTTTCAATGGTTTCTGTACTACGCGCCCTGCCTCTTCGGGCTGCAGGAATGGATCCCGCACTGTTGACCAATATGCTGCTCGCTCTCACTAACACGTCATGAGTGGCAGTGGAGTTATTCCTTAAACTGCAAAGGCAAGAGGAGTTCAACATTGATCACGCCAAACGTAATATCTATGACACGAGATTGCTTGTGGCATTCATGGAGGTGCTGACCACAGTGGAATGCCGTTTTTGGGCTCGGGAAACAAGCACTGAGTGGTGGGATCACATCATCATGCATGTCTGGGATGAGGAGCAGTGGCTGCAGAACTTTCGGATGAGGAAAACTACATTCATGGGACTGTGTGATGAGCTTGCCCCAGCCCTGCAGCTCAAGGACACGAGAATGAGAGCTGCCCTGCCATTGGAGAAGTGCATGGCGATTGCACTGTGGAAGCTGGCTACTTCAGACTGCTACCTATCGGTCACTAACCAGTTTGGAGTTGGAAAGTTGATCATTGGACTGATGCTGACAGAAGTGTGCAGGGCCATTAATCGCATCCTGCTCTGAAAGACTGTAACTCTGGGCAACGTGCGTGACATTGTGGATGGCTTTGCACAAATGGGCTTCCCTAACTGTGGAGGGGAGCTAGATGGCACGCACATTCCAATTATGGCACCAGACCACCTAGCCACTGAGTACATTAATTGAAAGGGGTACTTCTCATGTTTCTCCTGGTGCCTGTGGATCACTGTGGGCGTTTCACGGACATTAATGCAGGCTGGTCCAGAAAGGTACATGATGCATGCATCTTTCGGAACATTGGCCTTTTCAGGAAGCTGCAAGCAGGGACTTTCTTCCCGGACCAGAAGATCGCCGTAGGGGAAGTCGAAATGCCCATTGTGATCCTGGGAGACCCTGCCTGCCCCTTAATGCTGTGGCTTATGAAGACATACACAGGGCACCTTGACAGCAGCAAGGAGCGGTTCAACAACAAGCCGAGCAAGTGCAGAATGACTGTTGAGTGTGCTTTTGGACATTTAAAAGCCCGCTGGCACTGCCTATATGGGAGGCTGGACATGGCCAATGACAATATTCCTATGCTTATAGCTATGTGCTTTACGGTCCATAATATTTGTGAAGGGAAGGGTGAAAGCTTCAATCAGTGCTGGACCCCTGAGGCTCAGCACCTGGAGGCTGAATTTGAACAGCCAGAGACCAGGGCTCTCTGTTAGAGGGGCCCAGCACGGGGCCATAAGGATCAGGGATACCTTGAGGCAGCAATTTGAAGCTGAAAGCCACTAATATTTGTTGCTGTGTTTGGGAGTGCAGTGCTTGTAATGCTAGGAGGTGATTGTGATTGGTGCAGATGATGCACTATGAAAGTTTAAGGAAATTGCCTGTTGCTTTGCAGGGCTGTTTGCTTTCAGCTAATGGAATAAAGATTGCTTTCAAACCAACACAATTCTTTTATTAAAAAACAACAACCAGAGGAGAGAGACAAACAAAAAAAACACATCAGCACTGAGGGGGATGGGAGGGTCCCAGGAGGAGGTGGGGTCCTGGCACCGTTAAAGATTTGTGTATGTCCAGATATCATATCCAACCTTCTCCTTTGGAGTACAGCGGGTATTGTACTTCAGCAGGGCCAAATTGCAGAGGGATGGGTGTTGAGTGCAGTGGGTAGTGGGAGTCTGCAGTGCTGCACTGTGACGAGGGAGGAGTGGAATGCAGCGGGTACAGACTGGAGCCAGGAGGTTGATCAGAGTGTGTTGACGGTGTCTGGGGGGCACATGGGAAAGAGTTTTGTGACAGTTGCTGCAGGGGAGGGTGAGCACGGAGCTGCTTGGTTTGCAGTGCTAGTAGCACCTGGAGCGTGTCCACTTGGCGCTCCATAATGTTTAAGGGCTGCTCCGTGGCTTCATTCTGGCACGCCGTGTTCTCCTTTTGGTCCCTCTTCTTGCTGTCCTGCCATTCTTTCAATTCTTGTTTTTTGGCTGCAGAGTGTATCATCACATCACACAGAAAGTCCTCTTTAGTTCTTCGTGGCCTCTTTCTAATTCTGTGCAGCAGTTCAGCCGGTGATAACAAAGAGGGAGGCTGGGCTCCCAAGGTCATATCTCTGAAGCCAAAATGCAACATTTTGCAAAAGCAGTGTTGTTTGCAACACACAGACCACTGATTCAGTGATTTAAAACACAGCCACTATTCACATACCTGTCACTAACTGGCTGAACCTAGGCAAGCACACATGAGCCACAAGACAAACAAAATGGTGAGTAACTGCAGGGGCAAGGGAAATCAGTGTTCCAGGACCGTACTTACACTGGGCATGTGGCTCTTGGGGAGAGCCAGCACTGTAGGGGGGACCTTATAATCATTACTGTCCCCACATTTTCTACAGGAGGTGTTCATTATGGAAGATAACTCACTGCTGAGGGTGAGCAGGGAATCAAGGGAGGGTATTCTCCAAGACTGCAGATTCTGCCCTGGCCCTTATGCGGCTCACCTGTGTGCAGCAATGGTCCCCGCCCCATGACAGCAGTGACGTGGGAAAGTTACCCTTAATGGGGCAAGAAACAAAGCAGCTCTGCCAAAGAACCTGCGGCAGTGGATTGTCCAGTATCTCCATGAGAGTTTCCTGGAGATCTGAGGGAGATTCCTGTGAAGTGAGGAAGTCAATCAACAGCTTGTTCTGCTGCTCAGACTAGGCATGTGGTGGGAGACAAGCCTGATTTCTGCAACCCTCCTGCCCCCAACAACTCGCTTCAGCGATTCCCAAAATTAAAGCCACTCACCAGGGGCCTCCTCTCCAGTTTGTGCTTCGCCAAGCTCTGACAGCTGTGACTGGCTAACCTCCTCTGGGGTAGAGAAGAGCTCCTTGCTCCATGCATCTCTGACCTCTGAGTCATCCTCTGCCTCTGGGTCCACCACCCCCTCCACATCCTCATCCAAGATTTCCTCCTCCTGGCTCAGTCCACTCTCGACTGGCACGTGAGCCACTGAAGTATCCACAGTGACCTATGCAATGGAGATGGAGTCGCCACAGAGTATCGCGTCCAGCGCTTTGTAGAACTGGCAGCTCGTGGGTGCAGCACTGGAGTGGCAGTTTGCCTCCCGCGCCTTGTGGTAGGCATTCTGCAGCTCCTTCACTTTGACCCCGCACTGCAGTGTGTTCCGGTCATGGTCTCTTTCTGTCATACATCGTGAAATCTGTCCATAGGTATCATAATTCCTATGGCTGGAGCACAGCTGGGACTGGACAGCCTCTTCTTCCCAAATACTGATGAGGTCCAGCAGCTCGGCATTGCTCCAAGCCGGGGATTGCCTGGTGCGTGGAGCAGGCCTGGTCACTTGGAAAGATGCGCTGAGACCACTGCATGTGTCAGCGAGCAAACAGGAAGGGGACTTTCAAAATTCCCAAAGAATTTAAGGGGTGGGGCTCACGGTTGGTCACCTGTGGTCAGGGCAGTAGAGTTCAAACCTATGACCAGAGAGGCGAGAACACGCACAGTGGGACACCTCCCAGAGGTCAATTGCAGCACTCTAATCGACCAGGGTGTCTACACTGGCACCCTGGTGCTGTAGCCCTGGCGCAGAAAGCTGTACGCCTCTCGTCGGGGTCAGGTTTTTTTCAGCGCTGCAACTGTGCAGTTTCTGCGCACTAAGTGGCTTGGCAGTGTGTACTCCTCGGGAGTTACACCGCAGAAAGCTGCTTTACTGCACAGTGTAAACAAGACCTTAGTGAAGATGCTACCTACACAGACAGGAGGGCTTCTCCCATTGGCTTAGGTATTCCACCTCCCCAAGAGGTAGTAGCTATGTCGACAGAAGAAGCCCTCCCATGAACATAGTGTGGTCTGCCCCAGAGAGGGGTTAGGTCAGTATAACTACATTGCTCAAGGATGTGGATTTTCATAGTGTAGACCAGGCACAGGCGCCAACTTTCCAATGTGTGGGGTGGTGCTTGACCCCCAGCTCTACTCCAGGCCCCTCCCCCACTCCGCCCTGCCCCACCTCTTCCTGTCACATTCCGCCCCCTCCCGCCAGCATGCCGTGCCCTTGCTCCTCATGGCAGGTGGGAAGCGCGGGGATGGAAGGGGAGGTGCTGATCAGCGGGGCTGCCGGCAGGTGGCAAACACTGAGGGGCAGAAGGGGAGCTGATGGGGGGCTGCCTGTGGGTGCTCAGCACTCACCATTTTTTCCCCGTGGCTGGTCCAGCCCCAGAGTACCCACAGAGTCAGTGCCTATGAGACCAAGTCTCAGACAATATCTGTGTTACCATAAGAGGGAAGATTTAAGCCCTGCTGCTATAGTCAGCAGTAGAGTTCATAAAATCAAATTGAATTAATAAGTTTATATAGACAGATTCCCCAGACTGTCCCCAAACAATAGCCACATGGGCCTAATACTGTAATGAAATCGGTTATCTAGAGGAGTGAACTCTCAAACATTGGACTTCCTCCTCTAATCAAGCTTAAAGAGACAGTGTTTCTAATAGAACTTAACCTCAACTGGTTCTGTTGCAAAAGAAAAGAAATCAAGCCCTTGAACTGTAATCTGTACCTTTAGGAGTGGGACAACATAGTAACCCTTTCCCCTCTTTCAATCCCATGATAATTGAGCATTTTCAAAATGATATGTAAAGTACTCTTTCACTTCTAGTACAAACCTGTGTGTCAGAATATCAGTCTCCCACAGAGCAACAAAATGGATGATCAACATGTCACAAGCATGCAGAAGCAATTGACAAAAGATATATATTTTTCCTTCCTAGAACCTCTAGAGGTATTTTGCCTGCTGAGCATACACAGCTGAAAGACTATGGGACTCATCTTTAAAAGTATTCATGATGCAGGTAATTCAGTAAACTGCATATCTCTATGTTCAGCTTTTCAATCCTTTGGAATTGCTTCTCCCTGGGAACTTCCTAAAAGGAAAATGCTGTATTTTATGGATTTTTGAAGATCACTTAAATCTTTAACCAACAAATACTGTCTGTTAACTATCTTCATTTGAATCCTCTGATTGAAGAAAATTTCTTTCAAATGTCACTAATCTTGCTTGGGAGTAATTTGTTCAAGTATATAACAGTTACAATTAAAGTATTAATGGTCTGTGACAGATCAGGTTTAATCTTTCTAACTCATGGTGATATAAGAGGGAAACAAGGTTAAAATGGCATTCCTGGATGGGGGGAGGAAGAAGCTTTGTAATAGTTGCCATCTTGGCTAGCATTGGAGAATGAGCAAGGGACCTCCAGAGTTGAAAGCTCTATAACTTGAGCTAAAGAGCCAGGATTTACAACAGACCCATATACTCTGGATCAGGCACAGCAGGGGACATCTCTCACATGCTTCTTCTGGATAGAGGAATTTTTCCTAAGCAGTTCAAATCTAGCATAAGCTCCCACTTATGTGGCACAATCTTGACCAACATTAGTGATAGAATTAGGGCCCTTGAGAAATGAAAGCATGAATTGCTTGAGCTAAACAACCAGACTCTGTATTTGGGGGCTGTAGCAGACTCATCTGTGGATTTAGCGATGACCCCTTAAAAGTGGGTTATATCTTATTTCTTTAAAGAATTGTGTTAAAAGCAGGGGTGGCCCTAGATTAGCTGCCAGCAACTGGCACCCTAGGTGAACCATGCAATTGGCGCCCCCACCCACAAACCCCAAGGGCAGATCTAGGCTGAGGTTTTTAGTAAACTGGGAAACATTTTGCCCCTTTTTTCCTTTTAATGTTTTTTAAGCTTTTTTTTTTTTTTTTTTTACAGAAACTTAATTATTTGGTTTGTCCATATGTTCGTCTGTCCAACCAATGTTTCTGATCTTAGATAAAATACAGACATGAAATTTTCAGAATAGATTTGTACACGACAGCTAGATGATATTTCAGACCGATTTCAAATAAAAATGCATTAAAAATGTTAATTATAATTTTTATTACAAAACCAAAATCTTCTATTACGCTATCCTGCTTTAACTGCCATTACCATCACATCCAATATAGAAAGAAATAAGAAAACTCTTCAATGAACTTTAACCTGAATTTACAAAACACTCCGAATAAAAAACACTCTGTGCTCTTAAAACATGACTTTTCTTGCTTTAAGTTTTGAAAATTCAGTCTCTAGTTCTTTTAGATCCAGTTTTCCAGCTATTTCATGCTCTATTAACATTCTGGCAAGTCCAACAAGTCTCTCTTGCACCATTGTTGAATGCAGATACGTTTTTATCAATTTTAACTTTGAGAAGCTACATTCCACACTAGCTACGGAAACTGGCAAAGTTAAAAGAATCAGTAGAGCTATAAAAATGTTTGGAAAACTATCTGTGAGTTTATTTTCACAAACAAACTTCAGTACTTCTTCAGGAGTGGAATGTTTCTTAAGTCGTCTTGAAAAAGCCTGAATCTCACTACACAAATCTGTAGCATCAATGTCTTTTGAATTTTCATGAGTCAATGCCGACTCCAGTTTTATACAAAATTCCTTTATCTGTTTTGCTGTTTTCTTGTGCAAGCTGTGGATATCATATAGAAAGCCAAATACTGACTCAAGCTGCTGCTTCTGTTGAAATCTTTCGTCAACTGAGTGAATAGCAGTATCAAGGACTGCAAAGTAGAAATTCACTTTGAACCTTTGTTTTGGGTTCTGAATGGGTGTGTCTCGTCCTTCATACGAAAACCGCCGTTTCTTTTGCCAAATGTGAACTGGCTCTGGTTCAAATTCTGTTGGAAAGTCTGTTTCTTCAGCAAGCTCGAGAGAATCTACCAGTGTTCTTTCTAATCCTTCATCACTTCTGAATTCCTCCAGAATATTTTTAGTTTGCTGCAGTTTTTGAATAGCAGAATGAATGTTCAAGTTCTTTTCCTGAAGCTGCTTACTAGTGAGGTTAATCTCGAAAAGGATATTATACCACAAAATGAGTGAAGTCACAAATTTGAACTTGGAAAGACCATTTGCAAGAGCTTCTGCATCTGAATGTGCCATATTTCCAGATGATCCAGTAAAGGTAGTATCATCAGAAATTTCGAGTTCATAGCGAAGAGGCTTTAAAGCATCAATGCGACTCTCCCATCTTGTCTGACTAAGTGGTTTCACAGGCGAGTCAGAATCTCCCAATGGCGTGTTGAGCCTGAGAAAAATACATAAACACGTTGCACCAGGTCAAAGAAACTGCTTGCTTCCAAACAGCATCTAGCAGCATCATTGACAACCAAATTCAGAGAATGTGCACTGCAAAGAACGAAAAAGGCCCTAGGATTGATTTCCTTCATTCTCCTTTGCATACCATTGTCTTTACCCTTCATATTACTCCCATTATCATAACCTTGGCCATGTAAGTTTTCAACAGATAATGACATTGTTTCAAGCTCTTGTAGAATAGTTTCAGTCATAAATGCTCCAGTCGTCTCCTTCAATGGTACGAAACCCAAAAAATGTTCCTTTATGAGCACTTCAACGTTATCTTCATCTGCAGACTTTTCCATATCCACAAAACGAATGATCATCGTCATTTGTTCACCTTGACTCATGGTGTACAGTCCAGTATTATTGAAAAGTATTTTGCAGAATGGGCAGCTTCTACAATTTTCTTTTTAATGGCATTTGCTAGGATTTGAATCAGTTCATTCTGCATATTTTTTCCTAAGTAATGAACCTGCATTTCATCATCAGTTATTTTACGTAGATGCTCCTTCGTGACTGGATCAAACAAAGCTAGATATTCAACAAATTTTAAAAAGTTTCCATTACCTGGAGCGTATCATTTTTCATTTCTATCACTGCCGTGGAATGCTAAATTTTGCCCACCGAGAACTCTCACTAAAGCAATCAGATGCTCTAATACTTATTGCCAATATTCTTCTTTTTCCTTGATCACACGTAAATTTTCTTCATCGATAGTTTTTCCTTTTTTCAATCATAATTTAAGTTCTTTCCAATTTTGAAAACATTCCAAATGTTCTGTACTTCTTTCATGTGAAGAGAGAATTGAAGATATGTTTTTCCAGTCCTTCGAACCATTTTCAGTAAGTGATGTGCCAATTGCTTGATTTCTAAACAAGTTGCAGCAAAAGCAAAACACAGAGTCCTTCGACACTGAATATTGTAACGAGTTTCGATGAATTTCTTCCCCATTAATGAGTTTCCTCTTGTAATGGTGAGCAGAGAATTTTCTTTTATTTCCATCCTTAGGGAAGGGAAATTCATGAACTTGTTCAGGTCCATGTTCCATGAGAATTTGCCGCACACTGTCATCACATCTGGGCCATGAAGCTGGGTCCCCATCCTGTAACTTGTTTGTAACTTCCTCATCCTTTCTTCCTTCTACTTCATTTACTTCAATTTCTCCATGTATCTCTGAAGGTGAATAAATTTTCTCCACTTCCATATCAATCTGATGCTGTGAGCTGCCTTCAACTAGAAGTAAGTTTCCATCATCTTGAGTTTCCAAACTGCTTTTTGGTGGATGTGAGCTATCCTCATCTTGAGGTAATATACCTTCATCTTGATGTTCCAAACTGCTTCCATGCGGATGTGACCTAACCTCCTCTCCAAGTAAAATTTCTTCATTTGGATGCTGTGAACTGCTTCCATCTTTATTTGAATTAAAGAGAAGATATTTCAGGAAGGATCCCTGCTGTTTTGCTTGGTCCTTTTCCTTCTCAGCCTTTCATTTACTATACTCAGCTTCTAAGAGTTTTCTTTTTCCTCTTTCTGCCATGGGGCATTTGAATATTGTTATGTAGTGTGCTCCGGACTGCAAACATTATAGCATTAAGGATGGCTGACACACCCACCACATGGTTGGTGATTTAAACCACATTGCAGCCATCCCAACACATCTTTTCACTGCTTAAAGGTTCAATGATTAGTAACATACACTCACTTACCTATTAAAACAGTTAGTTACAGCGTTTACATGGAAACAAAATTACCTTTTTCGATGTTATAACCCAACACCGGTTGTTTGGAAAGTAATCCTCTTCCTCATGGTTACCTGCTTGGAGTGTGACATCATCACTTTCATAGTCTATTAAGCATTAACACTGTTACTTTTCTTTTATGGACCTTATTTATTACATGTGAACCAGTTATAACAAAGAAAAGTTCATAATTATACAGCCTGATAATAATGCTAAGGTTTAATAACGCTTAAAAATACTCACATTTTGGATTTATAATGCTGAAAGATGTTATTCTTTATTCTTTGGCACCAAAAAACACAATTTTCCACAGTATACACTTGATTTTTAACCATCTGCGACGTGTGTTAAAATGACTGTTTGACATGTATCAACTCGCGATATTTCCGCTCTACATGAATTTCTGGCTATGCGACCTTGATGTATATTTGAGTTGGGTGTCACTAGCATTGCGGCTCTTGCTGCTGGCGGATGTGTTTCATTGTGGCTGAGGTATTGCTTATCAAAATTGCGGAGTGGGTCATCTTGACCCTGTGTGGCAAACTGGAATTGTTTTTTGCTAAAATATTTTTTTGCAGTAAATAAAAGATTTGACATATTAGTAAATTCTCAGAAATGTAGAGAAATTAATGGGAATTGAAATAATGACATCTTCATTATTTTATTTGTATTTTTTTCATCTTTTTCAATTATTTTTCATTTTATTTTTTTTTAAATTTGATTTTTTCCCCTCGAATTTGGTGCCCCATTTAACTTGGCACCCTAGGCGACCGCCTAGTTCGCCTATATGGACGGGCTGCCCCTGGTTAAAGGTTGCCCTTTACACCTGAGACAAACATTTGAATGGTGGTTATTTACCAACCCAAAGGACTTCTTAAGCAATAAACAATCACCCTGAAGGTAAGGAGATGGGAATGTGGGCCAGCTCTTGTGTGGCTACACCTTCCAAAGAAACTTTACAATTGTAAACAGGCTACAGAGAAAAACAGAAACCCAAACCTGGTTATCCAAAAGAATGGATCTGGGAAACATCCGGTGGACGTTTCATGAGAAAATGTCATAACCCGGCAGAGGGACATCAGTGTAAATACATTTGTGGGGGATACTTGGGATTATTATAATGAACAATATCATAGACCATAACACTTGTGGGGGAAGGTCTAGTGATACCTGTTTATAGCTCCAAATCACAGTAGGCATGGGATCCAGCCTCAGTCTGCCACCTATTCAGTCCTTAGTCTCCTTGCTGCAACTTAGTGTTAATTGTGATGCAGACACCTCCCCAATAGGAACTGGATCAAGACCATCAGCTCAGTTCATACAGGTCACTGTACATCTGTCAGATGGTAATAATGTTCAGTTGCTGCTGACCTGAACAAGATTTATATCAGTGACTTACTGGTGAAAAGCATTGTATGCCATTATCAATCCCCTGGGCAATGTAGCCCCTGTTCTAGAGTTGCTTGACAAATGAGGTTTTGTTTCCAGAGAAATGTTGCTAGGTAGCGCCTTCTTCCCTGATATTAACTTATCACACCTCCCACTGTCTTTCTTCTCTTCCTGACAAAGTCAAATAGATGTTAAACAATAGAAAAAGGAAACCAAAGGGAAGGTATTTTATTGCAATATGATTTTATGTTGTTATCATCAAAGAAAATTTGAATTGGCCACTTAAACAAAGAGGGACCTACATACAAACCTCTAATGGTGTGAAATTACCACCACTATTTAATTTTCATACAAAGAAATGTCCTTTAAAAATATCATTAGAAGTCTGTGTTAATGTGGTATGAGATTCTCAAGCTTTCTGCTGGGAGTCCTTCTGTTTTATTGTTTTGGAGGAAGTTTATATGATCATTCTGTCTATTTATTCCTGATACTTAACATGCCAAATGAAAAGCACTACAAAAAAAATGTTGAAGGTTTTTTTTGACAGCAAATAATTAGTGATAAATGCAATTTGTTTTAGTTAACTAAAGAAAAGTTCTAAGTGTGATATAGAAAAGATGGTTTAACAAAAAACAGTGAAATCAAGTTGTTATGGAAACTGGAATTTGAAAGGACATAGGTTTAAAAAAAAAAGATAGGGAAAAAAAGATTTATGTTCCATCTGGTCTAATCACTGTGTTAAAACACCATTATTAAAAAAAAACCCCACCCAATAAGGATAATTTCACATCTGGAGTCAAGTCTGTACAATATTTCACATCAACAAGACTCCCAGATGTAAATCAAATCTTGGTCAAATGTCTCCATTATATTGATCATGCTGAATTACTGGCAATTTTTAAATTATATTATTCTCAATTCAAATGCTTGAGTCTGTTCATTTTTGCTACATATTGCTTTTATTGATTTTGATTAACTGCATAAGCTCATGCTAATTATCTAATGTAACGTATTGTACATTACTTCTGTTTTCTGTTAGCCCGCAATGCTCTGGGAAATGAGATGATTCATCTCACTGCAGCCTGTTAAACAAACATATCTATTGGCAATTAGAATAGGGAATGTCTGAGAAGGGCTTTGTGGAAGGGATTTTGGGTCCCATAAGGTATTAAAATCCATTTCATTGGGCTCCAGGGAAAAGAACCTACAACCCTAAACAAAAATAGCTGGTAAGATTGTTTTGAAGCAAAGGTTTTTAGAGATTGTACATTGGCACCTGTGCTGTGGAAACTGAACTAAATTACAGTTCTGCTGCTTCCCAATTCACTAATGAATCTGTGATTGCCTACAATTGCCAACAAGCCAGTGGCTTTTAAATGTGCATCAAGAACAGTTTTCTAAAGTGGTCATTTTGCCATTTCTCTATTTCGTTATCTAAGAACTGTCCACTTTCTATATTCTCTAGATGTCCTCAGTGTCAAGACATCAAGGAGGTTATAAATAGGAAATCTCTTTTCATGAAGGTTGTGCTTTCCTAGTTTGAGCTTGACCTTATTGCTGCTTGCTTTCTTCCCCAATTTATCAATAACAATACTTGGAATCAGAAGCTACATAGTTTGTGAGTGTTTGATCAATTCCACTCAATCACTTTTCACATTAAAGTCCCTTTTCTCTTTCATTTCTAAGCTCATTGGACATGCTGTCTACAGTCACTGTGTCAGGAGTTCCTCTCCTGCAGTTACGTGAGTAACTAGACCCTCTCCATTCTGGCTTCCATCCCTTGCACTCTGCTGAAACTGCTCTTGTCAAAATCTATAATGACCTCTTCCTAGCAAAGCTTAAAATCAGTATTCCATCCTTGTGTTCCATCCAAGTTAGTTGCCTTCAACACAGTTGACCATGCTCCTTTTCTTGAAATGTTGTCCTCCCTTGGCTTCTGTGACTGTCCTCTTTTGGTTCTCCTCAGACTTCTCTAATCATTCTTTCAGTGTGTCCTTTGGAAGATCCTTCTCATCCCTCCTCCAACTCTGTGGGTTCCACAAGGCTCTATCCTTGGTCCCCTTTCTCATCCCCCCTGCTCCTTATCTTTGAGTAATCTCACCACAAACACAAATTCAACCACCATCTTTATGCTGCTGATATACAGATGCACCTGTCTACTCCAGACCTTTTTCCTTCTGTCCATCTATCTGACATCTCCTCATAGCCATAAGCTAAACCTCAAGATGGCTAAAACAGAACTTCTAATCTCTCCTCCATGCCCACCTCCCTTTCTCCTTTCTCGATACTGTGGATAACAACAACACCAGCCTGTCACTCAGGCCTGTAACTGGGGCATCACGTTTGATTTGAACCTCTCTCTGGATTCTCACATCCAGGCTATATTTAAGTCTTGCAGATTCTTTCTGCATAACATCTCTACGATACAGCCTTTCTATCCACACACAGCTAACACTCTCCTCCAGGCTCTCATCATCTTGGTTAGTGCAATGTCCTTCTCTCTGGCCTTCACACATGCAAGCTTTCCCTTCTCATCCATTCAGAATGCTGCAGCAAAGATCGTGCTCTGAGCTCTTCACTTTGGTTGTCACCACCTCTCTTTGAATCCTTCCACTCATAGGTGCTGACTCCATGGGTGCTTTGGAGCTGGAGCACCCATGGGGAAAAAATGGTGGGGCAGAGTGGGGGGGTTGAGTACCCCCCCGAGCACATTGGAAAGTTGGTGCCTGTGCCTCCACTGGCTCCCTCTTTTCTATCACATCAGCCATAAGCTACTTGTTTTCACGTTCAAGGCCCTTCTTGGCCTATCCCCACCTTACCTGTCATTTCCTATTGAACATGTCAACTCCTGACTCTGATTAGCCCATTATGTCAGTTACATCTTCCACTTGGTAAATGGTCAAAACCTTTGTGTTTTTCCCATGTTGTCCCTCATGCTTCAGAGGAGCTCCCCATAAACATCCATAAATCTAACTCATCACCTTTCTTCAAACCCTCTTTTGCCATAAAAAAACTGGACTACAGTTAGGCTGTTGTTGTGCTGTGACCACTGCTGATCATGCTGACTAATGTTGTCTTATTGTTTCCTTGTAATCCGCCATCTGTCTGTATTCATCAGTTATCTCTTGTCTTATACCAAGGGCTTGTTTACATGAACAATTAGTTCGTGGCAAGCTGGGGTGTAAAACTACCCTGCACTATCCTGACATGGACTAACTGTACATGTGGACCTTGCTGACATACATTAGTAGTGAGTTAATATGCTTTGGTCTAGTCCAGTTTCAGAGGACTAGATCAAAGATCATTAGCAAACATTTTATATGCATCAGCAGGGTCCACACAAAGTTAGTCTGCTGTCAATGTTGCATCTGGCATGGGGAAATTCTATATTAGACCTCATCTTGAAAGATACAGAGGAACCGATCACAGAACAAAAAATTAATGCTAACTTAGGGACAAGTGATCATGAGTTGTACTTGGTGCTTTAAAAGGGCCAGTTTCACAAAGCTGAAAACAATTATAAGCTGAATCAGCTGGGAGGAAGAATTTAATCAGAAAATGTGAAAGATAATTGGGAATTGTTTAAGAATACTTTACTAGATGCTCCAAAAGCCACAATCCCAAAATCAAGGAAGAAGGCTATATTGGTTTAAAAAAAAAAAAAAAAAACAGAGTTAAAAAACAAAAAAAAAAGGAAAAAAGAAAAATAGAGAAAAAAAAAAAAAAAAAACAGCCTGGTTTAGACCAGAAGTGAAGGCAGTTACTAGAGAGAGAGAAAAAAATGTATCGAATGAAAGAAAGGGGAAGTTGATAGTAATACATAGAAATCAGAAGCTAGGAAATGTAGAAAATTGATAAGGGACACATGAAGAAATCTATAGCCAGCAGAGTTAAGGACAATAAAAAGACGTTAAAGCATATTAGGAACAAAAATAATCCTAACAATGATATCGGTCCATTACTAGATGCAAATGGTAGAATTATGAGGCAGAAAAGGCAGAAGTGTTCAGTAAATATTTCTGTTCTATATTTGGGACTTGTTAACCATCCCCTCTCCTTTCTCCCACCAACTCCTGGTGAATACAGATCCAACCCCCTTGGATCTAAAAACAAGGAAAAATCAATCAAGTTCTTAAAAAGAAGGCTTTTAATTAAAGAAAAAGGTAAAAATCATCTCTGTAAAATCAGTATGGAAAATAACTTTACAGGGTAATCAAACTTAAAGAGCTCAGAGGACCCCCCTCTAGCCTCAGGTTCAAAGTACAGCAAACAAAGATAAACACTCTAGTAAAAGGTACATTTACAAGTTGAGAAAACAAAGTAAAACTAACACGCCTTGCCTGGCTGTTTACTTACAAGTTTGAAATAGGAGAGACTTGTTTAGAAAGATGTGGAGAACCTGGATTGATGTCTGGTCCCTCTCAGTCCCAAGAGCGAACAAAGCAAAGAGCACAAACAAAAGCCTCCCCCCCCCCCACAAGATTTGAAAGTATCTTGTCCCCTTATTGGTCCTTTGGGTCAGGTGTCAGCCAGGTTACCCGAGCTTCTTAACCCTTTACAGGTAAAAGGATTTTGGAGTCTCTGGCCAGGAGGGATTTTATAGTACTGTACACAGGAGAGCTGTTACCCTTCCCTTTATAGTTATGACAGGACCAAAACAGATGATATAGTCTTATCATATTATAACATTCAGTTCTACTAGTATCTCAGGAGGATGTTAAATAGCAGCTAAATGTCTACTAAAGTTAGACATTTTTAAATAAGCAGGTCTGGATAACTTGCATCTAAGAGTTTTAAATGAGCTGGATGAGGAGCCTGTTGGACTGTTAATGCTGATTTTTCAATTAGTCTTAGAACACTGGGGAAGTTCCAGAAGACTGGGAGAAAGCTAATGTTGCCCCAATATTAAAAAAGGGTAAATGGGATGACTGGGATGACTGGGTAATTATAGGTCTGACATTGATCTGGGCAAGATAAGGGAGCAGATGATATGGGACTATTAGCACTAGAAGATGCACTATTATGATATGGGACTATTATGATACGGGACTATTGGCACTAGAAGATGGTGAAGCAAGAAAATCTGAAGAAAGGTAAATATATTCAAAACCCAGTATTCTCTGTAATTTCTTTCTTCTATATTGATTAAGAGGTTTTCTGAAAGCATTTCCTGCAATAGGTTTTAAAAATTATTTGCTGCAATTAAATCAAGTAATTCTCTTGTACTGTACAAAATCTCTGCAATATGTTAATTAAATAATTTATCAGTTAAATAGGTACCACATCACGCACTCCCATGGGGAAACCTGCAGGACGGGAGCAGGGAGAGAAGAAACCTCCATAAGGTTCCTGTCAGGGAGTTCCATCCACATTTTTCGATGGAGAAATTTTCTCTGTGAGGAGAAAGGGAGTCAGCCTGAAACCCTGCAGAATCCTTAAGACCCATGTGGGTCCTGGGGTTCCACTGGAGGCTTAGTGTCGTCTGTATCAACAAAGTTTCCATAATAGCTACTTGGAACATCACATTACTATAAAGTTATTTGTTAGATGTTAGCATCCTTAAAGTACAGAGTTATCCATCATCTTAAGTTCCAGGGCTAAGTGCATATGTGGGCATGAGTGAATCAACTTTCTGTGATTATGTTGGAAGACAGCCAGCCTGGCCAGAAGTGAGAGGGCAAGATCTCTAGAGAAATTGAATGTAAGATGTAAATATAACTTGGCCTTTTTAAAGTTTATGGAGTCAAGGTCATAACATATTTGCGGAAAACACTATGAAATTGATTCACTCAAATGCAGCTGCTTTGGGAGCATGACCCTCCTGGAAGCTGGTAGGATGATAGGATCAACCTAAGGATTGCAAGGACCAGTTTGTGGTGGGGTTCACTTTAAATTTTGGCAGGGGAAGCCTGGAGCTCCTTCATCCTTTCATAAACACTTGATTCACCCTCCACTCCTACCATCCAGGCAAACAATTCGTAGCTGTAAAGAATGTAAGCCACTAGCCATGCGTGACTAAGTGTAGAGAGAAAATGGGGATAGATGACTTGGGAATCTGTGGCTACTTCTTCACTGCTAAAAAGGTGGAGGGTTTTTTCAGATAACTAACACATGCTAGCTATCCCTCTGTAAATTCCTAGCGGAGTCAAGGCACTGTAGTTTTACCAGGGGGTGAACCATGGGGTGGGGTATAGCATTGACCTCATCTAGCTACCTTGCCATAAAAACTACAGCGCCTTGTTTTCACTGGAGTTTTACTGTAGGACAGCTAATGCATGTTAGTTATCCCGTGATTAAAAACAGACCCTTTTTTGGCAATGAAGACAGAGCCTGCCTCAGCAAAAATCAGACTAAAAATCGGCACATTTCCATCAGCTGTGCAGTGAGTGCCAGTGGAATATTGCTGTTGCAAATGTTTTGCTGTTGCAAATGTTTTTGTGCGAAAAAAGTGACCAATTTAGTGTAAGTGTCTGACACCCTAATTGCATGTGGAAAAATTAGCAGTTTGCCACCCACGTTAGCATTTTCTAAAGGTTGCTTTTGGCAGGGGCTGTCAACATGGAAACAGAAAACAAGAAGAAAAACATTAATAGACTTTGATAGCCGAACACCTTGAAGATATTTGTTTGACCAGTCAAGTGTGAAAACAAGTTCTGCACTGCAGAATGAGCGAAAGCAGAAAATACAATGGGGGGGGGGAAGTTTACACGAAAAAATTGTTTAATTTGGAAATTTGATTTAAAAATATCATTACTGTTATACATACCTAGCAAATGGATTTTTCTTTTTTAGGTTAGAGATTTGGGACATGTAAGAAACCTGCCCCTTTATTATCACTAGTGTTTATGTATATCACCTTTGCAAAGGGCACTTCCTGAGAATTAATGACCGACTGGGGCTAATGGACCTTAGCTGTACATCAGTCCATCAACTCTCCCATCCAGCTATTAATCCCAAGGAAATGTACTGTGATTTGCTTATTACTACTTTAAACAAGGGGGCATAGATTCTGGTATATTCTGTTGTACGGTTCTCTATTTCTTGCCAGGACTCTTATTCTCCCCTATTCTGTATATCTTTTGTTAACATATCACTTGATATAATGTATTGTAGAATGGTGGAATGTGAGTCGGCAAAATCAAGTGCAATTGAATATGCTGTAAATAAGCACTTACATGCTTTTGACTGTCCATTCTCTACTTAGAAAACTTGATAGTGAACAACAGTTGACCCAGTGAATAACAAACAACAAGCAGCACATGTTCATACATGCTTTACTTATAAATCAGTGGTAAATTCACATTTGGGCACAAGACTTGATACAAATCTAACTCTTTATACCAGGGATCAGCAACCTTTGGCACGCAGCTCACCAGAGTAAGCACCCTGATGGACTGGGCTGGTTTGTTTACCTGCCACGTCCGCAGGTTCGGCCGATGGCGGCTCCCACTGGCCGCAGTTCGCCGTCCCAGGCCAATGGGGGCTGCGGAAAGCGGCACGGGCTGAGGGATGTGCTGGCTGCTGCTTCCCGCCACCCCCATTGGCCTGGAACGGCGAACCGCAGCCAGTGGGAGCCGTGATCGGCTGAACCTGCGGATGCAGCAGGTAAACAAACCGGCCCAGCCTGCCAGGGTGCTTACCCTGGTGAGACACGTGCCAAAGGTTGCCGATCCCTGCTTTATACCATGAGGTCTCTCTGACGCTTTTAAACTACAGAACTCTAAAATTATTACCCTGTCATACTTTCTTGTTGAGGCGCAAATGAAACTTGAGACATTAGCACTTTTCTACTCACTTTCCTACAGTGGTTCCTCAGTTTTGAAAGGTTTCATCATTTACAGCAAAATTCCCTTCAGTGGAGAATTCAGCTGGCAACGGAAGAACCTTTGCATATAGCAAGGGTTTTCAACCTTTTTCTTTCTGAGCCCCCCTCCAATATGCTATTAAAAACTCCACAGCCCACCTGGGCCACAACATCTGTTTTCCTGCATATAAAAGCCAGGGCTGGCATTAGGGAGTAGCAAGCAGGGCAATTGCCTGGGGTCCCATGCCACAGGAAGCCTCACGAAGCTATATTGCTCAGGCTTCAGCTTCAGTTCTGGATGGCTGGGCTCAGGGCCCCAGACTTCAGCTCCATGAGGTGGGGCTTCAGCTTGCTGCCCTGGGCCCCAGCACGTCTGATGCTGGCCCTGCTTGGCGGCCCCCCTGAAACCTGCTTGCGGCCTCCCCGGACCCCTGGTTGAGAACCACTGGAATATAGTACAATAGTTAAGGGTTCCTACCATACCCTTGTGAGAAGGAAAGCTGCTAGTGAGAAGTGATAGCCTCATTCCATCGAGAAGGGGTCTGAACCATATTTCCTCAGGGAATGACTATGGATTTGAAACTGCAAAGCCATAGAGGACTTCACACAATTCCAGTATTATTTTATATCAGCAATCATGTGTCAGTGTTTAGATAATTTTGGCCAATCAAATTGGAAATATTGTAGCCATTCTTGTGATTATTATTTATTTGTATTGTGGTAGTGCTTTGGTGCCCCAGTCCGGGCCAAGATCCCATTATGCTAGGTGCTGCACAAACACAGAACAAAAAGATATTCACTCTGCCCCAAAGAGCTTATAATATTTGGGAACCTCCAGTCACGGGGAGTGAGCAAAGCATGGATTTTGATATTCATTCCCTTGCACTATATGTAGTTAACTTCATGTTTCTAGTGCCCAAAAATATACCACTCTAGAGGATGGAATATGCAGGAACTGAACCATACCACTGGCAATACTCTTTCAACGGTGGTTTCAAGTTCAGCTGCTTGATGTTCTGGAATGATATATAAAAAAAAGAGTGTTCCCGTGTTCCGTATGCCAGTGAGTAATGACAGTATTGGAAAACTGTTTGGTGGGGCCAGCTTTTTGTCTTAATACAATTTACTGCAAAAATACAATAATGCAAAAATTTCATCCTGAAGGCAAAAGAGAAGGAATTTAAGAATAGGAGGAAACAATGAGTAACACTACAGTCCTAAGGTAACATTTCAAAAGTGTCTAAGTGACTTGGGACTTTACATCCCATTTTCACAAGTGAAGTAGGCACTTAGGAGTTTGTCATTTAGGTGCTCTTGAAAATTTGATCCATAGGTTAGGGAGACTTTATCATAGAAGCAGAACTAGGAAAATTAATGTAATAGATGACGACAAAATCCTAATTTTTCTGATGTGATGTAATCTAAGGTAGCATCTGAAAACCACTGGTTAGACAGGTCAGAAAGCACCAATGAAATTAATGGGATTAGGCACCTAACCTGCTTGGCCACTTTTAAAAATCCCACTAGCACCTATCTGCATCTTTCAGTACCCTAAATGCCTCAGAAAATCTGGTCCAAAGTGACTTAGGAACCTAATTCCTATCAACTTTCAATCAGATTTAGGGTTCAAAGCCCTTAAGTCACTTTTAAAAATGTGATGTAAGAGCCTAAGCACTTTTAAATTTTTTCCTCTCGATCATATATGTGATTTTTTTTTTAAAAAAAAGCAAATTTGAGAATCTTTATGAAAATTGCACTTTTATTTCTTCCTATGAATAATGAAAATGACCGTTTATATTCTTTGTTCAGGATTAAGGCAAGTATGCTCCCTTCGCACATGCATGTTACTACTAGGTCCAGAAATATAGTTCCATATATTCTTCTGGATTCAACTGAAAACTGGCAGGGATTGGATAAGAAAGCTTGTTTTGGCCTGTTCTTCAGTGGCCTTCCATGATGAGACACTGCAGTGCCTCTTGCTAGCCACTGAACATGACTCTACCGGTTACAAATAAGACAAAACATCTATAATGGGAAAAGTAGACGTGTGTGTCAAAATCTGTGTGAAGTCAGTCAGCCTCCTGACACAAAACAGAAAATAGGGCCAGGAGACAAACTTATATGAATCAGCTAGACTGATCTACTGTAACACTTTTCACCCTAGACACTCTACAGAGTGCATATAGGAATTACAGCACCCACTAATGAAATTCAAACAGTCTTAGAAAACAAATGGGTATCTATTAAATATGCCCAGTAATATAAAAAGTGTAAGGAGGTGGATCAGTTGTTTCAACAACAAACAGTCTATAAGTCTTTCTGCTCAAGGATTTTTCCTGAGTTTTTAAAGTTTTATAACAAACTAATCCTTCCCCCAACCCCCATTGAAAAAGATGGGGAAAGAAATTTATGTAATTAGAAAACAAACAGGGAGGGAAAAAACAGCTTTGGTTAAAACTAAGCCATTTGACAAGTGGGTGTAGAGCACTGTCTTCCTAAAGGCATTCTCTAATTGGCTAGATTTCACAGAATTTTCGGTATTCCCTCTGAGAGCCTGATTAAGGTTTCAGTACATGGGCTACAGCACCAAGCACAATGAAGCGGCAATCCAGACTGAGGCATGCAGACACTACTGCAATATAAATAATAGATAAGAATAACTGCCCTGCCTTGTTACGCTGGTCTAACCCAGGAAGTCAACCCTCTCCTTGCTTAAAATCAGGTAGGGCAATCTCTCCCCTGTCACACAGATTTCAGGACAAGAAGTAAATATCATATTTAGCTGGAAATGTACAGAAGTTAAGTTGAGCGGAATTGTTTCTTAGCCCATGCTGGGTTCACTATTAGATGGACAAGTTCCACTTACTTAAATCACGAGCACCCAGAGTTTTCTTTTGGAAGTCCCCAATTCACTTGCTGACCAGGCCAGACCACATTTTGCTCAGGAGAACTGAAAACTAGAGAGGGCTGAAATTTTTTTGATGAAGTTCCATCAATAAATGTCATCTAGGTGAAGCCAAAATGTTTCATAGGAACATATCTAGTTTGATGAAATTTTCCTCAGGTCCAAGAGGGAATGTCTGGTCAAAACCAGCAAGAGAAAGAGAGACTAATCTGAGAACAGGGTATTAACCTAGGAGATGAGAGACCCAGGTTCAAATCCCTGCTTTTTCTGATTTGGAGTAGGAACTTGAAGTTGGGTCTCCCACAGCTCAGAGGAGTACCATAGCCATCAGTCTATAGAATAATTCTTTCTTTGGCCCATTGAATATTTAATTATCTACACATTGTGGAACAGCTCCAGCAGGAGAGACTGACTGACTCTCTAGCATGGTTATCAGCTATTCTGGGGCTTGCTCATTTTTTCACAATTTTTTTTTCAAAATGTCTCAATTTCATTCCTCATCAGAATAGAAACAAATCTCAAAGACGTGGACATTTGTGAAAAAACACAGTTGTTGTTTTCTAATGAGCCTTACTGACAACATCACAGTCTGAGGGTATGTCTACACAGCAAAGAAAAACCCGTGGCTGGCCTCTGCCAGCCGACTCAGGCTCCTGGGGCTCAGGCTGTACGGCTGTTTCACTGCTGTGTAGACTTCTGGGCTGAAGCCTGTGCTCTAGGACACTGTGGGGCAGGAGGGTCACAGAGATTTGGCACCAGCCTGAGGCCAGCAATGAAACAGCTCCGCAGCCCGAGCCCCACAAACCCAAGTCAGTGGGCATGGGCCAGCTGCAGGTTTTTCTTTGCTGTGTAGACCTACCCTTAGATAGCATGCCTGCAGACATATGGATAAATATCAGCAGACAGGCCAAACTTGTATGTATGCCCCGCAAAATGGGTAATAGGTAAGAGAGGTTCAGTTCTTACTGGTCAACTAAAAACAGGGTGCAGGCAAAACAAAGAGCAATACAGGTTGGTTCAGAAGGGAAAATGCTTCTGATCTGAGAGATGTGGGGTGAACTTAGCCTCTCTGTGTTGGAGTGCTTCAGTACAGAGCTACTTGTAAGGTTTGGTGCATTGTTAGTGTTAATAACTCTTAATAGTATGTCTATTTTCTTTTATCTGTCTCATTTTTCTTCAGGATGGCCAGAACAGCAAACTATATAATAGCAGTATATTACATCTGCCTCTGAAAACAGGCCCATTTCAAATTAAATGAAATAGATTTTAAGTGATGGGTGCATTAGAAATGCCTGGTTAGAGCAGACCTACACTTCCAGGTCAGGCATTTCCTGGAAATTAATGACTGTTAATGTGTGATTGGAGGTCTTAATTTGTCTTGGGCCTTCAACCAGCTCATCATTAATTACCAGGAAATATACTCCCCTATTAATCAACTGCTTAAATAATTAACCCCCTATTTGTTCTTTCATTGAGGAAGTACCATAACTAAGGTAGATTTCTTTATACCTCTAGCATCTCATTTGAAAATGAACTTGTTATAGAAGTGATTGAGATGATTGTAAAAATATATCAGTTTAATGAACAGCTCTTAGGAGACTAATGATGTTATGTGTAAACTATTGCACCTTCAGGACATTTTCTTCTGTTTTAGGTGCTCACTATATTAAGCAAATCTAGAAACTCTCTGCTCTCAATGGAGTTAAAAATGGAAATATGTTTTTAAAAAGTCCAACCCTTTTCAGTCCTCAGTGAATGATATTATATTATCTGTAAGTATTCTTTTTCAGGGTACATTAACTTCCAGGTGCAAGTTGCAATGATTTTGTATTCAACATATGATCACCCTCTTTAAATTTACCAGAGATGGAACAGCACATAAAGCTTATAAATGTTGAAATCTGCCTGTTGTTTAAAACTATGTGGTTGTCATCACAGACACTTTTTTCTTATGCTTTAGTTATTGTATAAACCTAAACATCATTTGCCTAATCTCATCAAGTAGATGGTTCCTGCAGTGGCAAGTCTTTGTCTGTGGGTAAAAAGAGGAGGAATGTCCTTTAAGATTCACAAAGTAACACTAAAAAGAATATTCTACTTCAGGGGTCGGCAACCTCTGGCATGCGACTCGCCAGGGTAAGCACTTTGGCGGGCCGGGCCAGTTTGTTTACCTGCCGTGTCTGCAGGTTCGGCCGATCGCAGCTCCCACTGGTCGCGGTTCGCCGTTCCAGGCCAATGGGGGCGGCGGGAAGTGGCACAGGCCGAGGGATGTGCTTACCCTGGCGAGTTGCGTGCCAGAGGTTGCCGACCCCTGTTCTACTTATAACAATAAAATGAAATTCTAGATGGAAAGATGCAGCTTAATATATCTGGGGGGCATAATTGGGACCATAGCCATTGTAATCATAACAGGGGGAGAAAAGCAAACAACTACAGCAGGGCTAGTGCCAAGACAACGTTTGAGACAATGAGGAAAGGAGCAGCTATTATCCAGTTGATAGGGCACTAGACTTTGCCTCAAGAGACCTTGATTACATTCCCATCTCTGACACTGACCTGCAGTATGACTTTCACCTCTCTGTTCTTTGTTTCTCCTCCCATCCTTTATCTGCCTTGTGTATCTAGGGGTAGAGCCTCGGCTAGTGTGAATTGTCATTGCTCCATTGACTTAGTCCCTGGACCAAATAGCTTATGCCTATTTCTTTCAATATATGTGCGCTCAGTGTGGCCCCACTCTCAATGCAAAGAATAATAATGGGGAGCTAAAAGGAAAAGAAAAAGACTTGGGGATTAATTAGTGAGGAAAAATCACTTATTTGGTTTTCAGGGTTAATAAAGTTGATACACTTTTACTAATTTACCAAGTGCCGTAGTTGTAACAGAGATGGCACAGCTTGGGGCACTTGAAAAGGAGATGTTCCATGAGAGAATCTCTCCCCTAACAAGTGGTACATGCTAGGAAAGTTTGTGAGCACTGGTCTAGGGAATGGTTGGGAAGGTGATTCATCTAGAGGGAATGCGTGGAAACATTGAAGTCTAGAAAAAAAGACAAACTCTCTCTACTTTTATCCTGGTTGAGACACACACATGAATGATAGCATACAGTTCAACACAAAAAAATCAACAACAACAACAAAGGAAAACTGATTTGCTCCCCTTTAAAAAGATTTTAAATAACAAACATCTTCACAAACTGTTTTGAGGAAATAACTATACTTCAGTATGTGAATTCCACAGACAAATGCCATTTTGAAAATATTTTTTGTTCTATAATGTTAATAGTAATATGGATTGGGTGAACAAACCTGGGGATGAAGTAAATTTTTAATCTGAAGTATTACTAATAATATAACCTCTAAAAGAGAAGCTTTTTGAAATGCCTATGCTAGCTTAGCAGGGAGTTAAATTAGATTAGAAGGACTAAAACATTTTACATTAATATATTTTATATAGTCAAATATGTATACATATTTTCTTTAGTGTATTTATTGAGGAAGAGGCCTACATTTTCTATACAATATGGTTTCTAGTACAGGGAATTTTTTTATCTTTTCAGTTATGTGTGTGTGGGTATTTCAACATTTTATAGATGAGGTAGTTTTAAGGATAAAGCAGTATCTAAGCGGATTCTAATTATAAAGCAGTATGTAGTACTGTCCAGAACAAGCTAACACCAAAGGATGTGTGTGTTGAACAAACTGAACATTTCTAAAAACTTTCCTATAGCCACCCACCTGGGGCTTTGATGTCCTCAGATCTCACAAATGAAGCAAGAAAGGCTGTAAGATCACCCTTTGCTGCCTTTGGAAATTGGAGTTAGTCACTGCATGGAAAAAAGACCTCCAAGCAGGGCAGGCTCTAGCATTTTTGCCTCCCCAAGCAGAAAAAAAAAAAAAAAAAAAAAACAAGCCGGGACCGCGATCGGCGGCAGCTCTATCGCCACTTCATTCTACGGCGGCAATTCAGCGGCAGATCCTTCGCTCTGAGAGGGAGTGATGGCCCCGCTGCCGAATTGCCGCCGAACAGCCGAATGTGCCGCCCCCCTCTTCATTGGCCTCCCCAGGCACCTGTTTGCTACGCTGGTGCCTGGAGCCGGCCCTGCCTCCAAGTAAAAGCTCGGGTGTTGTAGGATGTGGTTCTGGTGATTCAGAAGGTGCCACACTTTTCTTTTGAGTCATTAGTGAATCTTGACATTAGTGAATCTGTTGTGTTGGAGGGATCATCTTTTGGCTCATCCACAAGTCATTTTTTGTCTTGGTGTTTTTGCTAAATTTCAATTTAGATAATTTCTCTATACCAATTTACAGAATGTTCCCTTTGCAGTTTCAAATGGCTTTTTTGTCTTATTTTAAGTAGCTGTGTCACGGTGCACTGTACTTTACACAACTGGGGCCCTAGACTGTATATGCTGCTATTTACATAGTATTATATACTAGTATTAGTACATACTAAACTAAAGAATAATCTGTTAGTCAAAATTCTGATGATATGCAAAGTATTAAAATAAATGGTTGATGCACTATACATTAAAATGAATGTTTGGTTCTAGATGTTGTGCATCATTAGGCATTGATTTCAACACTATGAAGCAAGAAGAGCAAAACCTATCAAGGGCAGTTGTGAATAAACCTTGTCTAAATCCTATGTAACCTTCAGGGCCTACAGCACTGTATGTATAACCAATTCCAAATGGGATTTGTGCAGTGCCCTTCACACCAGCTCCGTAAAGCACTTCACAATAATCTATTTTTAGCATTTTTACAAAGTGTGTTGTAGTAATTCATTATCATATAAATCTAAATATATACACTATATACATGTGCATACTGACTAAAGCATGACTCTGCTTCACACCACCTTTAATATTGAACCAATCACACAATATAAGGCACTGAAAACACAAAAAGAAGTCTAGCTCATCATATGAGAGTCAGATTCCTCCACCTCCCTGGGTAATGAAAGCAAATGAAGAAAACCTTAGCTTGCTTCTCACTGATGATATCAACTCCCATATCAAGGAAAGTAATCTCCCAAAGCATGCAATAGTCTGACCAATTCTGAGAAACACTGAAGGATTTCAACTATCTCACTAGCAACCCCATCTCATATCTTCCGTTCTTGGGCAAGATCATAGAGAAGGTAATGGCAAACGATCCCTAGTGGCATGTAATTGTTGCTAGTATCCCACACTGCTCTCAGTTAGGCTTCAGTTCTGATTACTATTATTATTTACTATTTTTAAGGCCCCAAAGGGTGTGAGATCGTTCACAGAGACAAGTAAATGCATGGTTCCTGCCCTGTAGAGTTTATAATCTGAATTCAGACATGAAAAAGTGAGGCAAGGTCATATACAAACAAACAAAAAAGGGGAAGGAGAAGAAGAGTTGGAGAAAGGATACAATAATATATTCACATGATTCGCAATAAAGCCTCATGATCATTCTGTTAAACTACGTCTGTTGTGTTTTATTATAAGGACAGTTCTAGTCATATTGGTGAATGTTCTCCTTATTATATGGACAATGATAAAGCAGCCATACAAATTGTGCTGGATCTACCTACTTTCTTCATCACAGTCATCCAACAGGTACTTTGAGACCATCTTTGGAATAAAGAGGGAATCCAGGAAACTGTTCTCAGATGACTTTGTTCATTCCTCTCCATTCATTGCATTCAACGCCGCAGGTTTGTGATAAGGAGCTGCTCCTCCTCACCAAAAGCCTGGTCCTGTAGAGTACCACAGAGTTCAATCCCTGTCCTATTCTACACACATATGAAGCCATTAGGAGACACTGTGCAATTCAAATGCCAAAAGTAAGCAAGCTGCTATGCCTACCATTCTAATCTACAGCTGACAATACCGTCTTCCAACTATCCAGTGTCTGGATAAGTACGTTGATCTTTCATATTAGGTCCAACTAAAATGGAGGTGATTCAAGAGGAAATAATTTTCAAAATCTTGCAGCATCAATGCATGATTTCAACCTTGGCCAAGAGCGTCTGCTCAGCAATTAGCAAGGAAGTACACAAACCAGGAAGAATACTTGACTCAGCACTATACTTGGACACTTCAAGCTACAGTAGTTACCAAAAATATTTTCTTCCAGTTGGCAGTGATAATGTGTTATGCCTTTCTTATTACAAGTCAAGTTTAATGCTATCTACCCAGGGCTCACTACATTGGTTTCCCAGAGAACAATGCTTTAATTCCAAGATATTGGTTGCTCTCTGTGGCACTAGACCAAGAATTCTAAATTAACTTCTCTTGTCAAGGGATTGTGATGTCCCTTTATAGCCAAGTTTCACAGGAATGACTCATAGATTCATACATACGGTGACCAGATGTCCCGATTTTATAGGGACAATCCCAATATTTGGGGCTTTTTTTTATATAGCTGCCTATTACCCCCCACCCCTTGTCCCGATTTTTCACACTTGCTATCTGGTTACCCTATTCATACACTATAAAGCCAGAAGGGACCATTGTGATCATCTAGCCCTACCTCGCCTATAGCACAGGCCACAGAAATTCCCTGAATTAATTCCTATTTGAACTAGAGGATACAATAATAGAAATGCAGGGCTGCAAGGAACCTCAATAGGTCAGCAAGTCCCAGCCTCCTGTGCAGAGACAGGACCAAGTACACTTAGACCATCCCTGACAGATGTTTGTCTAACTGTCATATTCTGGGTAGCAATCAAGACCAGTAAGGGGTAGGTCACTGCCTGCCCCATAATGCTGCGTGCCTGAAATAGACTAATAGACTTTAAGGCCGGAAGGGACCATCATTATAATCTAGTCTGACCTCCTGCACATTGCAGGCCACAGAACCTCACCCACTAACTCCTGTAATAGACCCATAACGCATAAATGTTCTGCTGCTGTGGCTCACAGCCTGGACACAGACAATTAACAGACAAGCATGCAATATCCCGAGTCTGTGTGCTTTGCAGCTCTGGTTCAGTACTCTGACCCCAGCAGCCTGCCTACAACACAGCAGCCCCCCTCTAGTCTCTATCACCCAGTTACCTCATGTAGGGATGACTCCAAACACACTCCCAGTCCTGAATTTCCCCAAAACAGTGTGCTTTGCAATGTCCAGCCCTTTTCTCAACCATCCAGAGGAAAAATACAGTTCTTTTGGTTCTCTAAAGAGATATAATGCACAGATTATCACTAAATGGAATAAACTAACACTTTAAATCAAACACAACACTGGGTTGATTTAGATTAAAAATAAAATGAGTTTATTAACAAAAGGAGATAGGATTTTAAGTAAGTTCAAATATAAAGGAGAGCGTTAAAAATGGTTACACATAAATAAAAGTGAAAAACACTTTCTAGTGGCTAAGACTTAATACAACAAGCTACAGCCTTTGTTCAAGGCAGTTTCCTTACCGATCTACTTTCCAGCAAGATGGCTGACCACACCTATGGTCAGGCTCTCCCACAAAATCCAAAGTACGCTGTTCCTTTGTCTTATTGAAAGATCCCATGGGCTTTTTTGCCCCTCTCTTATGTAGTTCAGTGAATCTTTGAAATGGATTCCTCTGAAGATGACTTGCCCTGTGCCCTCAAAGTAAAATTCAGTCAAGCGGTGAGGAAGAAGACATGGAGTTTCCTCATGAAGGAAGTTTCATGCTGGTTTCTTCCCCCTCTGGTGTTTGCTAAAATGCAAATTGATCTGTCTCCTGCAATCTCCTCCCTGTGCTTTGACGCTCAGTGGTTAACCCCCACCCCTTGTTGGCTTGATGGTATAGTTTATTTTCTGTGAAAATTGCATTCCCATGGTCTCTTAATGTACCTTGGAAGCACCTTCAAGGTGGCAGAACCACATTCCTTTGTCTAGGGTGGGGTAACTTCAGCCCTGTCTGGCAGACACACTGCAAGAACATAATACCCAATATGTTTGTAATTTTGAATTTGTCCTCCATACATACACCACACAATAATACTAATGATCAGTATGTGATTAGCTTTCTGTTGATATCTTACATGAGACATTTTAGATACAAATTATGACATTTGTGAATTGGGTACACTCAATTGGTCAGGCCAGCTGAAACTCACTACCAGATACCAGTGAGCCCCTGGCCGTCTTGCATTGGGATACTTTTAGGGTCACACTAATCTGTTCTTAAAAACCTCCAATGATGAGGGTTCCTTCCTTTTGGAAGCCTATTCCAGAGCTTAACTACCCTGATAGTTAGAAAGATTTTCCTAATATTTAACCTAAATCTTCCTTGCTGCTGATTAAGCCCATTACTTCTTGTCCTGCCCTTGATAGAAATGGAGAACAATTGATCACCATTCTCTTTATAACAGCCATTAACGTAGTTGAAGACTGCTATCAGGTTCCCCCTCCCCCTGCCAGGTCTTTTTTCAAGACTAATCTTGCCCACATTTTTTGACCTTTCCTCATAGTTCTGGTTTTCTAAATCTTTTATCATGTTTGCTACTTTCCTCTGGACTCTCTCCAGTTTGTCCACATCTCTGCTACAACATGGCACCCAAAATTAGACACAGTACTCCTGATGAGGCCTCAGCAGTGCTGAATTCAGTGGCAAAATTGTCTCCCATTTCTTACACATGATGCTCCCATTAATATACCCCAGACTGATATTAGCCTTTTTTTTGCAACTGTATCACATTGTTGACTCATATTCAATTTGTGATCCACTATAACCTCCCTATCCTTTTCAGCAATACTACCACCTAGCCAGTTAGTCCCCATTTTGTAGTTGTGCATTTGATTTTTTTCCTTCTTAAGTGTAGTACTTTGCACTTGTCTCTATTGAATTTTATCTTGTTGATTTCAGACCAATTCTCTAACATGAGAAGTTTGTTTTGCTTGCAACCCCTCTCAGCTTGGTGTCATCAGAAAATTTTATAAGCATACTCTTCACTTCATTATCCAAATCATTAAAGAAGATAATGAATAGTATGAGTCCCAGGACTGACCCCTGCAGACCCCACTAGATACGCCCTTCCAATCTGACAGTGAACCATTGATGACTACTCTTTGAATATGGTCTATCAGACAGTTTTATACCCACCTTATAGTAACTTCATCTAGCCCACATTTCCCTAGTTTGCTTATGACAATGTCGTAAGGGACTGTGTTCAAAGCCTTACTACAATCAAGATATATCCTATCCACTGCTCCCCCTCCCCCCATCTACTAGATCAGTAACTCTGTCAAAGAAGGAAATTTAGGTTGGTTTGGCATGATTAGTTCTTGACATAACCTTCCTGGCTATTCCTTATAACCCTATTATCTTCTACGTGCTTACAAATTGATTGTTTAATAATTGTTCCAGGATCTTTCCAGGTATCAAAATTAGGCTGACAGGTCTATAATTCCCTGGGTCATTATTGTTTCCCTTTTTAAAGATAGGTACTATGTTTTCCCTTCTCCAGTCCTCTGGGACCTCATCCATCCTCCATGAGTTCTGGAAGATAATTGCTAATGGTTCTGAGATTGCTTCAGCTAGGTCCTTATGTACCCTAGGATGAATTTCATCCGGTCCTGCCAACTTGAATACATCTAACTTATCCAAATATTCTTTAACTCAGGGCCGTAGCAACAAAGAACTTGGCCCCCTCCGAATGGTGGCCCCCTCCGAACATATGTCCGGGCGGGGCCCCTTACAATGCAGAAACTGGAATGCGGTATTTATTTTGCCACTTTTAGGGGCCCCCTTCCTTGCGGGGCCCCCTCCAGTCGGAGGGCGCTCGCTACGCCTCTGCTTTAACTTATTCTTTCCCTTTTTTGGCTTGTATTCCTTCCTCTTTGTTGTTAATATTAATTGTATTGAGTCTCTGGTCACTATTCACCTTTTTTAGTGAGGACTGAAGCAAAATAGGCATTAAACACCTCAGCCTTCTTTGATGTCATCAGCTATTGCTCTTCTTCTGCACTAGAGTCCTTACACTTTCCTTCATCTTTCTCTTGCTCCTAATGTACTGAAATAACTTCTTATTGCCTTTTATGTCCCTTGCTAATTTTTGTGCCCTAGCGTTTCTGATTTTGTCCCTACCTTCTTGTGCTATCCTTTTGTACTCCTCCTTAGCAATTTGTCAATGTTTCCTCTTTTTGTTGGGTTCCTTTTTGATATTCAGGTCATCAAAGAGGTCCTGATGTAGTCATATTGGTTTCTTACTATTCCTCCTACCTTTCCTTTGCATTGGGATAGTTTGCTGTTGTGAATTTAATACCCTCTTCTTGAGGAAATTGCCAGCTCTCCTGAGTTCCTCTGTCCCTTATATTTCCTTCCCTTGGGACTTTACCTACCAGTTCTTAGAGTTTGTTAAAGTCTACCTTTTTTTGAAATCCATTGTCCTTTTTCTGCTGCTCTGACTCATTCTTTTCCTTAGAATAATGAAGTCATCATTTCATGATCACTAAGGCTACGATTTTGTCATGGAGGGCAAGGAAGTCACAGATTCCATGACTTCCAAAGACCTCCGTGACTTCAGCCCCTGTCAGCTGTGAGCTACAGGCTACTCCCACCACCCGAAGTGGCAGGGCCCCCGAGCTCCGAGCCGCTGTGGGTGGAAGGGGTACTCCACAGCTCCCAGCCGCTGCAGGTGGCGGGGAATCCCCGCAGCTCCCCCCTGCCCCCGCAGGTGGCAGGCAGACCCCAGCAGCTTAGGTGGTGGGGCCCCCCAGAGTTCCCAGCCAGCCCGGCAGCTGCCCAGCAGCTTCCAATTTTGTCATGGATATTTTTAGTAAAAGTCAGGGAGAGGTCACAGGCTTCCGTGAATTTTTCTTTATTGCCTGTAACCTGTCTATGACTTTTACTAAAAGTATCTGTGACAAAATCTTAGGCTTAATGATCACTTTCACCCAAATTGCCTTCCACTTTCAGATTTGCAACCCATTCCTCTTTGCTGTTTAGAATCAAGTCTAAAATGGCTGTTTTCCCAACAGATGTCTTGGTAGTTAAAGTTCCCCATTACTACCAGGACCTGTGTTTTGGATATTTCAGTTGTTTGTTCTAGAAATGCCTCATCCACCTCCTTTTCCTAATTTGGTGGTCTATAGTAGACACCTGTCACTCCTATTTTTCTCCTTTTATCTTTACCCAGAGATTTTCAACTGGTCTGCCTCTCACCTCTTTCTGGCCCTCAGAACAAATGTATATATTCTTGATGCATAATGCAACACCTCCTTCCTTTTTATCCTGCCTGTCCTTCCTACAAAAGTTATACCCCTCTATACCAATATTCCAGTCATAGATCCACTATCATTTATTAAAACATCTAATCTTGAATTAAGCATTTCCATGATGATGAAACACAGAAAATTTCAGCTGCAAGGGTCAAATTCATTAAAGCAGTCAACAGAACTTTCTCAAGAACTGGCTCAAGACTATGAATTCCCTTCCAGAGAATGTAAAAATGACCACAGAAATTTCATCTCAACCCCTCTGACCAATACCCTCAAGCAGAAAAAGTAAACAGGAAAACAACCCTCATTCTTTTACAATTCTTCATTCACTTCAAAAGTCTGGGACAAGAGAGGGGCTGTGCAGCATGACAAAAGGCCAATAGAGTCACCATTTTGGGGGGGAGGGGAGGTTGGATTAAGGAGGGGCAGAGAGCTGTTCAAGTAGCTGTCAGACCTGCTAACATGGATCTAGTCATGTCTTTTAAAATGTATCCCCTTTCACGCTGATGTTATGTGAAAATGGTACCATTTTCATGAAGAAAATTAAACTGTCTGGAAAGTTTTAGGTCACATCTGGTGACTTTTGACTGAAAAAAACTCTTGCTCTGTAGATGTGTTTTCCCAAGAGCTCTCAGCTTTACTGAAAACAAGGGAAGTTAATAATCCTAAATAAATCTCCTCCACTGAGTAATCTTATTGACTCCAATAGGACTACACAGGTGAGTGATACAAGCAGGAGCTGGGTTCTTTTCATTCAGTTTTCCACTCCACATCAGGCCAGGAAGAAAATGGGGAAAAAAAAAAAATCAGATGAAGTAGAAAAATGAGATTTAGAATAGGGAGTGGATATGTTGGGTCTGATCATTGTAGTTATCCTGACATTTCAAAATGCTTTGCATCCTTTGGTCTGATCCTGCTTATTTTGAAGTCATTGTCAAAACTCTAAACTTCAACTGGAGCAGCATGGGGGCCTGTTATCCGATAGCTCCATTTTAGGAATGGACAGCTAAATCGCTTAGTGTCAGAAGTCCCCCTGATTATAGTATGGCAAAGAGAGCTCAGTCTGAATAAAAGACTAAGCAGACTAGGGGAACAAACACAATTTTGGGATTTGGGATATCTTAAGTTCTAAATTGAGTCTGCTGCTACCTTGCTTCCATGTTGCCTGGGGGAAATCACTTCCTCCGCCTCAACTTTCCCATCTGTAAAATGGGGACACAAATTCTTGTTTACCTACCTCTGAGGAGTATTGTGAGGAATAATTAGCTCATGTTTGTACACTACTTTGAATATGTAATAAACAATATTGCTTATTATGATAGTAATAGACTTTTATGAGCTTAAAGTTTATTACCCTGAATTTATTAAACTGTGTCATTTAAAAATCTGAGTCACTTATTATAGTGTCCTAACCGACAATGACTGATATTTCACGGGCTATTGAGAATAGGCAAAATCCCCTTTCCTCCCCAGTTATACCCCTCCCTCCCTTTCCTGACACCTCTCCCCCACCAAAAAAAAAAAAAAAAAAAAAATTCCATTATGATTGCTGGGAAAAGACAAACACCAGGGTCCTGATTCTCTTTGTCTCTGTTTTTCTTCTCTCTGCAATGAAGGCCACAAGTTCACATTTTAAGAGAAACCCTTTGAGATTTGTATGGATGATAGTTTCCCCGAAGCAGCTGGAAGCACATTTTTATGACAATATCTGATTTTGTTTACAAAGGCCAAGCCCAGCTCTCTTGTGAATCTCTAGGGGAATGCTTTTAAGTTTTATTCAGTTAATTCAAAACACTGGAGCAGTAAAAAAGGTGCTTAGACGTACACTGTAAAAATGGTGATTTATGGTTTCAGTGACTTTGATAGCTTTATTAGATTACATTATTTATTGCTAGGGATTCAAGCAAAGAGTAAATGCAAACCCAAAAGTGTTACTCTTTGTTATCTTTTTGAAAAAGGATTTTTCTTCTTCCCTTTCTGCATTGTTTCTAACCAAATAGACTAATTTTATGCATTTGAAATATATGTCCCTGATGGAAAATTACACACCACTACCCAACCCCCTCTGAGAGGTTGTATACATGAAAGGCCTCTTCTTTACTGGCATTTCACTTTTCAAAGTCTTGTAAGCATACAAATTAAAGTGTCATCATACTGGACAACTAAGCCGTACAACTATCATTCTTTAGTTACTATAGGGGCTGGCTGCTGGTTTGAGGGCTAAAACTTGCTCCTATTGAAATCAATGACAAAACTCTTAATGACTTCAGTGGAATCTGGATCATCCCTTGATTCCTGTTTTACTTACCTTCTTTTCACTTTTACATTATGACCATGCCTGGATCTTACTGTTCATACTTAGGCAAATAATCTATCAGAGTTAATATTTTCATAATGTAGGTTTTTATTTATTATTTATTTCCTCTGTCTATACAGTGCCTAGCACCATGGGGCTGCAATCGTCAATATCCTTAGGCGTTACCATAATAAACATGATTAATAATATTGAATTCATATCCCTGTATCTTATACAAAAGAGATTAACAATACACATTTCCAAGACACATTCAGCTTCCACATTGATCTTGAATTCTAGTTTTTCTTCAGTCATAATCCCCAGTGTGTACAAAAATCTAATTTTGTTCAGTGAGTAGCTCCAGTAATCCATACTAATGGGTCCTCCACTCTCTACAGGTGACTGAAAGGAAGACTGACAAATCAGAAGAAGCATCTCCCAGCACAGGAGTCAGTGTTGGTAGCACACAGGAACCTGTTTCCGCTCTGCCTCATGGAGGTGTGACACACTTCTGCTCAGGAGCACTTTTTTTTTCTTCTTCAGATGACACCTGTACAAAATGAAATATGGGTATAAGTGGGCCTTTACTAACCGCTCCATCTGCAATGGAGTCAGACAGAGGCATAAAAGCAGTCCAAGCTTTTGGCGTATGATTCTCATTTACTCTGGTACTGTAGAAGAACCTTAAAGTGAATGCAAAGTGCTTTCATCTGACACTGGATTACTATAATTCATGCCCCCTTTCCAGTGTAATGTTTTTAAAGAGTCAAAGGGTAAGTTTTCACCATTTGTGTATTTCACAGACAGCTATTATTAATTATTTGCATGGCAGTAGCACTCGGAGGCCCAGTCTCAAAGGGGTGGTACGAACATATAGTGAGAGTCAGACCCTTTCCCAAGGAGTTTCCAGTCTAAACTGAGACAACTTGACTTGCACAATCTGGCACAGCAGGTCAGCAGCCAAATTAGGAACACATAAAACAAGTCTTTTGAGTCCTAGTTCCAAAGCACTATCTACTGGACCAATGGTACAGGGAGCACAGACAAGAGAAGGAGGAGATAAACCATATCGCATGAAGGGAAGAAGATATGGTCTCCACAACTTTCAGAAAACTGCTCATAATTTTAAGATAAAACAGAGCTGACTGACAGATAGAAAATGTGATTCGTGAATAAAAGCAGCATGCTTGGTTCATTGTTTGCGGGATCAGTAGCTGGATATTCATGGAAATATTTGCAAATCCCAGAAGTTTCATTAATTTTAGCACGTATAATTATTTACTCAGAACTTCATAGTGGAAGTGTATGTTAGTTTATGTGCTTGTTTAAAGATTCAGTCATCCAGTCAGAGAGTGGGAACAGTAGCATGTGACTAGATTACCATTCCCACCCCAGGAATACAGAATAGTTGATGTGAACAACTTATTGGCTGAAATTTGTTTGCAAAAATTATTTGGTAAACATTTGCAGCAAAACGGGCCAAATTCAATGAAAATGTTATTTGAACTAAATAATTTGGCCAGCTTTAATAAGACTAATTTAGGTTTAGATATCACTGAGTAACAAAACAGTATATTGGGTAATATGGCTGATAATGTTTTCCCCTCCCCACCCCCCAATACTATGCATTATTAAAGATTGAATGCTGTTAAAATGAAAATCAGAAAAATGAACAGGCAGGACAATATGACTCTAGTATGCTGATTCCACTGTACAAAAATATCATTAACGAAGTTGCTGCAGAGTTTTGGAAGCAGGAACTGTCAATTCATCTGATAACACTGCACTTTCCACAAGTATCTGAGGCGAGTTATACATTAAATTCCCCATCAAGTTCAGTTTCCTCAGCATCTTTGGTGAAAGAGGAGCCAGGATTTTTAGATATCCCAGTTCCAGTTATTCCTGGAAAGCTCCAAAAGAGCTTGGCAAAGAATGACATGACTGATCTCCTCCTCAGAAATGGAGAAAACAGACAATGCAATCCAAGTCTTGGAAGGAATTGGCATCCATGCGCCATGGTAGTTTGGGCCAAAATCAGAAGATAAAGTAATTCTGTCATTACTATGAAATGTAAGGGGGCTTTCATTATTTGAAAAGAGTTAGACTTTGAAAATTAGGCTACTGGAAAATGATTAATCTTGCTTATTTAAATATATCCATTACATTACACACCGCCCATTCTGGGCTCTAGGTAGTTTTCCCATGTATTAAAAGTTCAGTTCTGATAAATGACCTAGTAAAGAGTGAATGCAAGTAGCTACATTAATTATTCTGTCTCTATCTTCAGTGGTTATTTTATGGGGTTATAAAAGGGAACTCCCTAAGTGCTGGTCTACATACAGTTTTGTAATGATTTAACTATATTGGTTTCTAAGTTTCTATAATGAAATCAGCATCAGAAACTATGTGTAGACCACCCTGAACTGTTTTCAAGCAAAACTAATGGACTTGTCTCAGAAACCTATGTGGATTAAATCCAAATGTAAAACAAACAAACCAACAAAAACCTGCTGGTCCCACTCTAAACTGGTCCGAACAAGGAGCTGGGTGACATGCAGACATTTTTGGTACATAAAGTACCTTAAAACCCTCTGAATTTAAAAATATAAAACACATTTTCCCATGAGAAGTAAGTGATGCTTTTGAGTCTGGAAGTAAGCAGTAAACCATGGTGTTAAGGGGTGGGTTCTGCTACTTTTATTCAGGAGGAATACCTTACTCCACCTGTGCTCCCACTGAAATCAAGACGTGTAAGTTTATCAGAATCTGTCTACTAGTGAATACTTCTAGGACCAATATGAACTCTGTACTGGTAGCCATGGAAAATCCTCTCTCTTCATTGGGATTCAAATGTGACTTCTTGTGCCAGAAACTTCGGTGCTTGCGGAGTCTGATTTCTGTTTCTGAACAGGTGGATTGTTGTCAATATTATTTTCCTGAACTGCTGTGGGAAGAATTTACACATGTTCAATGGGACAGTTTTGATTTAGGAGAGAGATCAGCAAGGCTGATAGGAGAGGAATAATTATAACAGGGTTGGCATAAAATGAAGAAAGTGTAAAGAATACAGAACAATGTTTTATGGTTACAAAATAAATATATTTAATATTCAGAATATGATTTTTAGCAAGGCCAGAATAAGAGGAATGATGTATGAGTTTTACCCATCATCCATTTTTCCCTCCACAGTCTGTGAAGTAATATGATTATTAGGAATGATTAGGTAGGAATATATGATCATGACTAATATTGCACTCATATTGTTTTATATGGGGATCTCAATGCATTTTATAAATATTAATAAATTTAGTATCACTGCATCCGCTGAGATACAATAAGTAAGCATTTTAATCTTCATTTTCCAAATGAGGAAACTGAGGCACAGAGTAGTTAAATTACTTGCCTAAAGTAAGGCATGAAATTGGGTCAGAGCTCAGAAAAGAACTCAGGTCTCTTGTATTTCAGTCTTGAGCCTGAACAACAAGACTATGATTTCTCTCTGAAGAGAGAAATTGAGTGACAGTATGAATGGAGCAAAAGAAATACTATGGCAAGGAATGCTATAATTCAATATAGAATAGATGCAATGCTTACAAAAATGAATAGCACTTACTTGAAAGTCTGCATACATAAGAGGAGAGAGAAGAAAAGCAATTTGGCATTTATGATGGACATGCTCTCTAATAATAATGTCATTTTTGCAGATGAAATAGCTAGGGAAAAGCAGGTGGGAAATTTCCAGTAAAACTGAGTGAGCATCAGAAATGAATCAAATTATTGTGCAGGCAACACTGGCAATTACTGCAGCTTTGTCAATGCACTTATGACACCTTAGATAAATAAAGTGATTCCCCACCCTCCTTCAGCAGTGAGGAAAGTTTTCATTTTGTTTCTGCCAGGAATGAGAGAGAAAATTACGACTGTTTACTTGGAATAAGAACTGGAAATACAGCAGTAGGCCTTTAAACTTGTCAGTTATCTTAGATAAGTGTTTGCAACAAAACAACTTCCATACTTGCACAATTAGTTAGTAAAGGGAATTAAGGTAGTAGGGTGTAGTAAACTTATCTATATAGCTCATGTAAAACTGGGAAATTTAAGTACTACCCATAAAAGTTTCTGAAGACAGGACTAAAGAATTAATTTAATTCCTACAGGTCAGAGCCTGAGTTCTGTGTAAAGAAAAGAATGGACACCACAAGTAGCTATTGAAAGAATATATTGTGTGGGAAAGGAAGGAAGTTGACACATTCAGTCTGAATAATTTAATTTAAATTGCTGGATATTATAGTACAAATCACAGCACATTTATTTAGAAGGTAAAACATAAGCATACCAAGCTAATGGAGAGAAGATGGCTAAGAAAAAATAGAAATGACTCCACAGACAATTATATAAAACAATGTATCATTGAGTGCTGAAAAAAGTGTCAGTCAAATAGAAACCAAGATAATTTTCATTGAACAGGAGAGGGAATCAAGTTAACTATGCTTGGAGTTGATAATAAGTAATATTAGAAGGTTTATTGTAGTCAGTGACAGTAATACAAGAAAAGAATGACACTGATATAGAAATAATTGAAGAAATTAGTTGCCTGACATCCATAAGAAAGCATTACTTCCAATAAAGTTAAATATGCAGTCAATCAGTTCAAGCAAGGACATTCTCCTGGGAAGAATGGGGAGACCACAGTAAGTGATATGCTATTGCTAATGACCTATAAGTTAGTGGGAAATGTTTAATAACAAGCTTTATGGAAGTTTCAGATATCACCAGTCACCACTGGTAGATATACAGTAGTTGAGTGGAATACAATGGTCAGCTCAGCATGGCACTGTCCATGAGGATGCTGAGAGACACTCCCTTCTGCCACTCCAGAATGACAAGATTGAATCTGGATATGGTGGAGTCATGCAACCCCAAGAGGTATTAAAAAGAAATCAGTCTCAAACAGTCAAGACTTAGGGCTTCATTGGTGATTTACGCCAGCAGAGGATCTGGCTTATTAGCTTCCAGTTAAGCTGTCTTAGTCAGGGAGGGATACATAGACTGATAGAGCTGTTTTAGCTTGTTGAAGTCATTTCAGGCCACAGTAAAAACATTTTTAGGGGATTTTTTAGACTGCCATGGGATTCAGATGTGCAGATTCCATACATGGTTTTGAAAGTCAGTTTTAAATGCTAAATCCTTCACTTTTTTGCAAACAAACTTTTTTAAACCAATTTATAAAGTGTGAGTTTTTAGTCACAGCTGTGGGTAATGTATTTGTCTGAAACATGAAGACACTGTACAGATCTTTGACAGACTATCTCCTAATGGTTTATTTGGTGTAGCATATCAGTCCATATTATGGAGATAGTGTGTGAGATCCTCAGCTCCGCTTTTGCCTTTTTAAGACATGTAAAAAAGGCCAGAGTGGCAAAAAGGGGCTCTTAAAAGGCTCTTATCAAGCCAGGGGAACTGTGGAAGACAGCCATAAGGCTCCCCTCTGAGTGCTCCCTCATCAGCTGTTGGTATGAGGGTGTGGTGGGGGCAGGGCCAAAGCACATATCACAGTGGAAATTTGGGGTAGTGTTATGGCCCATAAAGTAGCCCAGGGAGGCTACTGTCACTTAGGTCACCAGGGCTGTCTCAGTTATTGGCATAGAATATGCTTATTAAGTTTGCAGATGATACCAAACTGGGAGGGATTGCAACTGCTTTGGAGGACAGGGTCATAATTCAAAATGATCTGGACAAATTGGAGAAATGGTCTGAGGTAAACAGGATGAAGTTTAACAAAGACAAATGCAAAGTGCTCCACTTAGGAAAGAACAATCAGTTTCACACATACAGAATGGGAAGAGACTGACTAGGAAGGAGTACGGCAGAAAGGGATCTAGGGGTTATAGTGGACCACAAGCTAAATATGAGTCAACAGTGTGATGCTGTTGCAAAAAAAGCAAACGTGATTCTGGGATGCATTAACGGGTGTGTTATGAACAAGACACGAGAAGTCATTCTTCTGCTCTACTCTGCGCTGGTTAGGCCTCAACTGGTATATTGTGTCCAGTTCTAGGAGCCACATTTCAAGAAAGATGTGGAGAAATTGGAGAGGGTCCAGAGAAGAGCAACAAGAATGATTAAAGGTCTAGAGAACATGACCTATGAAAGAAGGCTGAAAGAATTGGGTTTGTTTAGTTTGGAAAAGAGAAGACTGAGAGGGGACATGATAGCAGTTTTCAGGTATCTAAAAGGGTGTCATAAGGAGGAGGGAGAAAACTTGTTCTTGTTCTATCCTTAGAGGCGAAGATGAAGCAATGGGCTTAAACTGCAGCAAGGGAGGTTTAGGTTGGACATTAGGAAAAAGTTCCTAACTGTCAGGGTGGTTAAACATTGGAATAAACTGCCTAGGGAGATTGTGGAATCTCCATCTCTGGAGATATTTAAGAGTGGGTTAGATAAATATCTATCAGGGATGGTCTAGACAGTATTTGGTCCTGCCATGAGGGCAGGGGACTGGACTCTAAGACCTCTTGAGGTCCCTTCCTAGAGTCTATGAATCATTTATGAACTGGCTTTCTGTCAGTGAAAATGGAATTTACCTTCACTGATGTGGCCCTCATGATCCAAATCAGGTGGACTACCTAAGGGAGGCAAGACAGGCCACAAATTATGTAATGGTGGTATTGTGTTGCATGAGATCATTGGAACCAGAATGGGGAAAAACATCTCTGAATATTAGTAGCTCCTTCATGTGAAAAGGTCATTTGACAATTGCAAAGTAAAATATAAAAGCATTAAATAACACTACATTCTGGCTGAGTAGCAAATGTTAATCACCTATTGGACTTCACAACATTGTGGAATTCTTGGCAATTCCAGGCCCAGTCCTGAAGCCTCTACATAGGTTTTTTACTTCAGTGGGAGACTTGGCCTGAAGGAATATTTTTAATTCACTACCAAGTTTTATATATATGGAACTGCTCCTGGTCACAAGGAGCCCAATACTAATACTGATCACTAGTGCAAATGAGAGAGAAATCCACTGAAATCAGTAATATTATTCTACTGTAAAATCATTGCAGAAGAGACCAGAATCAGGCTCCAAACATTATCAAGATTGTTTTTATTTATAAATGAGTTGTGATCTACAACAAAATGAACATTTATTATGTCTCATTTAGCACAGCCATCTGTACATATTTTAAGAATGAAACACATCACTAAATGAGTTCTGTTCAGGATACCAATCTGGTAGCATGTCTTGACTTAATTCACTCACACAATAAAATTTACTTCTTGCATTTGGCAGATGAAACAGGAAATAATGAGGCACTTGCAGAAAGTTAATTTCTACATTATAATATAATCAGATTTTAATTATACAAGTAACATATGCCATTCATACCATTTTGGTATGTGGGAAACCTTGCAGGATGAACATAGAGTTCTTTGGTCATCAGGAAGCACTCAAGTGATTTATACCTTGATGTAACAATGTTGTCCTGTCTGTTATGACATTATAGACAGCTTTTATTAATTCTCTACTGGGGATAGTTGGAGGTCTTATTGTTATTTAAAATGACAAAGTAGAGTCCTTAGCCATTTAACACTTTTTAATTTCACGCTTGTCTCTGACAAAATATTTTCCATAAGTCTTTTAAGTTCAACAAAACAGACACAGCAGCAAGTGTAAAATTTAAAAACATGTATTGATTAAAATGTCATGCTTGGGTTGCCAACTTTCTAATTGCACAAAACCGAACACCATAGCCCCCCCTTGCCTCGAGGCCCCATCCCTTCCCTGAGGTCCTGCTCACTATGTTCCCCCACCACAGTGGCTCGGCCTCCTCCACCCTCACTCACTTTTACTGGGCTGGGGCATGGGGTGGGGGTGAGGGCTCTAACTGGGGTTCCTGGCCATTGGGAGTATGGAGCCAGTTCTCAGGGAAAGGGCAGCGTACGGAGCCCTGTGGGCACCCCTCGCTGCCTAAGAGCCGGACCTGCTGGCCGCTTCCAGGGTGCAGTGTGGTGCCAGGACAGGTAGGGAGTAGCCTGCCTTAGCCCCACAGCACCGCCAACCGGACTTTTAACAGCCCGGTCGGCAGTGGTGACCGGAGCTGCCAGGGACCCTTTTCAACCAGATGTTCTGGTCAAAAACTAGACACCTGGCAATTCTATTTCATGCAGAATCAATTAAACTAGTTTGTTTGAGGCTTGTACTCTAATACTTCTCTGATCAAGCCAAATTGGGGGCGAGGGGTGGGAAGGTCAGCAACAGAAAGATAAGGGTTGAAATTATCTTATCTTATCTTGGTCTTATTTCAGTGGAGTTTTTCCTAATTTACACTGGTTCATGATTGGGCCTATGATATTTACAAATATAACCAAAACCCATATGCTCCTTTACTGCACAAGAGTATAGATGGAAAAAACAGATTAATGCAAATATTCCATGGTTCCAATCTGAATATTCACCACATAGGTCTGCAGGACCAGCAAGGTGAAGACAGGGTAGAAAACAGGGCCCGGAAAGGCTATATTGAAATAGGCATCTGTGTGCCCAAGGTAGAGAAGAGAGTGAGCCATAGTCATTTAAATAGTGAGCCCTGTTGAGCTATCAGTTTTTACAGGACTACCCAGCTAAAATCAATCCGGCTTAACAACTGACAACAAGATAACTTTCTTTCACCTTCCTCAAATGGTGGGCCAAATTCTGTGCCAATTTATGCCCTGCAGCCTTGGGATTTGCTATTATTTAAATGAAAACTACACAGAGCAGCTCACATAACAGTATAATGTCAGGATTGTAACAACCTTCTTCCCAGTTCACAAAGGACCCACAGCCACATACACAGTGTCTTTGCAGGCAATTTTCTTTTCCCTATTCAAAATTACCAAAACCATTCCTTAGCCCACCCTAGACTACACCTCCTAGGGGATTTCCCCTTTACCTCTTAGTCCTCCCTGCTGCACCTGTGTTCTGTTCTCTGAGCTCTGTCACCCAAGGTTTTCCTCAAGAGAATCTTTTCCCCCAGAAGGCTCCCACTGCTTCACCTTGGACTCTGGCAGCATTTCTGCTACTCTCACTTCTTGCAGCTCCCTGGCTCTAACACACCAGGTCTCTCTGGTCCCTAGGACCAGGTGACCTCACAGCTGACCCATCACAGGTGCACAGGATCTGCTCCCCCTTTTTTAAGGGGCCAGAACCCTGTGACTCTCCTCCCCCTTGAAGACATTACTCACCCCTAGTGCAAGCTTTACAGTTCACACCTTCACCGGGCCTCTTTTTATAGAGCCTCCTTTCTTTCTCCAGGGTTTCTATGCTCCACCCCTAGCGATTGACTCAGACTCTGATCCTTACCTTGACTTCTGAATCAGTCTATGACTTCCAGTTCCTGGCTCCTGACCCTTGCTCTGACCATTAGACCTGACCACCTATGACACGGCACCTTGCAGCTATTTCAGCTCAAACTTCCAGCTCCCTCCACTTCTTTTCTGAGTGACTGTTGGTTTTCTCTGTCCTAGGCTGTTGCTCTGGGTTCACACCTTTCCTCACCACCAGCTTTTGTGCTAATTTCCTCTGCATCAGGGCTGGGAAACTGCCAGCCTCTTCCTAGCATCGTTGGCCATGGAAAATCCTTGACTACCCTGACATGTAGCTGATGTCTCTGGCCCTGCACACCTAGCTTAGCCTCTGCTGTTGGGTAGATGTGTGTCTTACCATGTACATATGAGACATTTATGGAGAGGTGCTGGTCCATCAGCTTTCCCTGCAGCTGGCAACAGGCAGCCTTTCCACCCCAAGAACACTGTTAACAGTGTTCAATTTCCCATTCCCCTAGCTTCTGTCTCACACCACATCTCCCTGCAACCCAGCTACGGGGGGAGGTGAAGGAAATGGCAAGATCATATCAGTCCTAAAATTTCTATAGGACTAAAACTTTAAGAGTGAAAGAATCCTTGGAAGCTGTATCTTTGCTTACAGTCGGGTAGAGTATTTATATGTGCTTTTTAAATTCTGCTTCCCATTCCACATCTAAGGGGACAAAAGGTTTGACTGTTCCATGCCTTCTTACTTAAATGTCTGTTCTTTGTACCTTCTTTCACATCTCTTTGCATGAATCAGTGTTGCTCCTAAATCACTCAAGTTTATTTCTTTTCCACAATGTGAAGAATTGTTCAGATTAATTTAATTAGCACTTCATTCTGTACCAAACTTCAAGTAAGTCACCCTTTCTACCTTTTTGGTTATGTCCTCAGTGACTTTTCTCAGAGAAGCTATTCATTCGCAGCGCAGATGGGATGAGAACGTTTTCTTAAGAAGCAGCTTGTCCTTCTTAATTCCTCAATTTCATAAAATCCATCGGAGTTTTCTGGGAAAGTTACCCACCTTCCTCTGTGGTGAGGTTCCCCATCTAGGACCTCTTTCTCGTTATTTAGTTTAGGGGTAACTGGTAGTTAATAGATTCTTAGAGTCTAAGGCCAGAAGAGACCACTATGATCATCTAGTCTGACCTCCTGTTTAACACAGGCCACAGGAAAATCCCTGAATTAATTCCTGTTTGAACTAGAGCAGATCTTTTAGAAAAACTAAAATCTAATCTTGACTTAAAAATTGCTAGTGATGGAGAATCCGCCACAACACTTGTAAGGTGTTCCAATGGTTAATTACTCTTACTGTTATCAACCTGTGATATAATCAAGATGACATTCACTGATAAAAATGGGCAGCTTATTCCTAGTCTGAATTTGGGTAGCTTCAACTTCCAGGCTTTGGATCTTGTTACATGTTTGCCTGTTAGACTGAAGAGTCCACTGTCAGTTTTTGGTTCTCCATGTAGGTCCTTATAAACTGTAATCAAGTCACCTCTTAACCTTCTTTTTGTTACGCTAAATAGATGGCGCTCCTTGAGTGTGTCCCTACGAGGCATGTTTTCCAATCTTTTAACCATTCTCCTTCTCTAAACCTCCTCTAATTTACCAGTCCAAAGTGGTAGACCTTTTGCCTATACCGATGTGACCAAGAGTCTCTTAACATTCCATTTCCACAGGACATAATATATTTTGCCTTTTCTTCTAACGTCTGCAAGCTGGTACTTCACACAGACTTATAGGGGAAGCCTAGCCACTGACTCACAAAGCCACAGTTAGTGATGGGTTAACCTTAAAAGGCACAGTTGGGCTAAGCATACGAAAGAGTCTTCTCATCTCAGCTATTTGGGTTGGCGAACATTTGGACAGGGTGCAGGAAAGAGCTGCAAAAAAGATTTGAGGGCTGGAGAAAACACCTTGCAGGGAGAGACGTAAAGAGCTCAGTCTGTTTAGTTTATGAAAAAGAAGATTGAGAAGTGACTTGATTACAGTGTGTAAGTACCTTCCTGGGGAGAAAACACCAGGTTCTGAAGATTGCTTGAATCTAGCAGAGAAAGGCATAACAAGAATCAATGGCTGAAAATGAAAGGCAGATAAATTCAGATTAGAAAGCAGGCATACATTTTGAACAGTGAAGGTGATTAACCATTGGAACTAATCACCAAGGGAAGGCATGGATTTTCCATATCTTGATGTCTTCAAATTAAGACTGGAAGATATGCTTTAGCCAAACACAAGTTGTTGGGTTCAAAGCAGGGGTAATTAGGTGAAATTCTATGGCATATGTCATATAGAAGGTCAGATTAGATGACCTTCTGTCCTTAAAAATCTACGAATCTATACAGCTTGGGTTTGAAAAGTGAGACTGAAGTCCCAGGAGAACAGGCTGTTACAGTTCCTGGATTAAGTGTACCTCTGAGCCCCCGCACTGTGTCCTCGAGGACACCCTATTTAGCTCTCAGGGCTCTCACCATCCTCTTTCTTGGGACAGACTCCAACAATTCTCTCACTCCAGATTAGAGCCTTAGGCTACAGACCCCTGCAATGCACTATGATCTCAGCAGGTATGAATTTAGTTCAGCACCTATAATTCTGTCCTTACAGGGGCAATGACCAGTATACTTTCATAAAGCAAAGTAGTATTTATTCAGAACAAAAGAATTTTGAGAAAACATATCTTAAAAACAACAAACAGTTTATACACATGCCTAGCTTACCTGGTATCAAGGCTGTTTCCCCACTCTGGCACTTCGAGTGCAGAAGGTGGGGGTCTGCAAGGATTCTAAAAATTAATACTGATCACTCCAGGCTTGTATTAAACTCCCAAGGTTACAGTTTTTCTCTGACTAGCTGGGTACATGCTGCCACCACCCAAATACAAAACCCCTGGGAATCCAGGAAGGTGCACTTGGGAATTCCTTCCTGTGGGGTACCCTCAAGCCCTTTCACCCTCCCCCCTCCGAGGAAGAGCTGAGAAAGGAAAACAAAGAAATCAGCTGTTGCCACCAGCTAATTAAAAACATATGCATAAACCCCTTAGGACACCAAAAATCCAATTATGTTCTTAAAAAAAGTAAATTTTATTAAAAACAAAAAGAAAGAAAATACATATGGAACTTAGGCTTTTACTAGATTTAAAAAACCCACTTACAAAAATTAAACATCAAGAATAACCTTCTTGAGGTCCAGCTTAAAGGTTACAAGCAAAACAAAAGCATCTGGGGTTAGCACAGAGGAGTCCACAAACCAATAGGAAATAAAAGAAATAACCCTAAGCGCATCTTCCTAGACATTCCTTGATTTACTTACATATCTGGGGTTTCAGATAAGTAGGTTCGAGGTATGAATTGATGCTTTTTCATACCTGGTTTTAAAGCTGCTTACAACATTGCTGGTCTGGGTCTCCGCTCTCCGGAGAACAACAACAACAGATAAAGGGAAAGTTTTTTCCCAATTTTAAAAAGTTCTAGCCCTCTCATTGGCTCTTTTGGTCAGGTGCCCACTCCCTTTCTTTCACCTATGGACTTTCTTAACCCTTTACAGGTAAAGCAAGTAGAGATTAGCTACTAACAGGGATTTTGTAGCTAACTGGCTGCCTGGGTGTCCATAAAAGGGAGCTACCCCACCTTCATTTATCACACCATTTTCCATGTGCAGACCATCTCCTGTAGGGCCTGTTTCTGCTGGTCACAGCCTCATGCCTGTCAGCTCTCAGATGTCTGTGTTTTTCTCACAGGAATCAGGGCTGTCATTTTATATAGTTTCAAGTCCTTTGCCATCTTCAGCCTTTTGAACCAGGCCAAATCAGTCATGTTGCTTCTTCTCCAAGGAGGGTGAAACTTCAAAAGACTTCTTATCTGTGTTTGTTTCAGTATTGGGATTTGTATTAATTACCCCTCCCCCACATTGTCTTTCATTCCTGCAGGAAGCATTCCTTATCTTACCCATTTAGTCACTTCTATCTATCTATCTAGCTAGCTAGCTAGCTTGTAAGATATATCTATCTATTTATTTTATATGACTATGGAATATTCAAATTCTTGTGCGTATATATATATACAAATTCTTGTGTGTGTGTGTGTGTGTAATATATATTTATATTTATATATATATACACAAGAATTTGAATATTCCAGAGCCTCGGTCAGACACACTTTCCCATGAGATTTTTAGCGCTTCCATCATGGGAGAAAACTCAACAAAACAGCTGTTTTTATAGAGCCAGACTGTGACCCCCTTGCTCACATAGGTGAAACCAGTGAAACTGATCAAGTTCATCAGTGTGAGTAAGAGATTCACAACCTGGCCTTAGTATTGTAGAGCTTTTACTTCTGATATTGAGAAGAACCAGGAAGTATTGAGGGACACAAAAATGAAAAAAAAAAAAATGAAAAAAAAAAAACCCCTTCTGATATGCCTTTTCAAACCATGAGAAAGATTTAGTTGAGTTTCAGACAGCTCCTGATTTTGTGCAAATCAGTTCCCCTAATTCTTGGCAGGAAAGGTATCTCATTTACATTCTGTTTTTCTAACAACCTGGATCACTGTTTTTCTTCTTTAATTTAAATGAAGGATTCTCTTTCTCACACCTTAGCCCTTTCCCCAATAAACATCTTGCATAACTTTTCACCTTGGAACATATTTTGTTTTCAATTACTTGTTCCTAGTTATTAAGCTACATTGACCTTCAGTGAACTTTGACTGTCATTTGTAAATCTAAATTGACAAATGTAAAAATGTCACTTTTTGCTTATAAATGGTTTGAATTGTTCTTCATATCAAGCTCTGTCTCTCTGTTTCACATTGATATAGATAAATCATGATGGCAAAGTCATTAAGTAATCCTGAGTAACAGTCACAATACTTATTGGCAATCTTTCCCTAATTCAAAAGAAGGAAAGTTGTTTTTTTAAAATGTCACAGAAGCGAACTGAGACTGAAAAAAAATCTGGCAGTGAAAGAGACTGAAAAAGAAAGCCAAATAGCATTCAAAGTTGGTGCACAATTTTAATTCCTTCTGATGTGACCCATTTCCATACTACGAGAAAATGAACACTAACATATGTGTGAGTTTTTATCATGAATACAGCAGCAATGTAATCTATTGCTTGGAGAGGCAAATAAATGGAGACTATACAGTACACCAAAACATTCTGTAAGAGAGACATCTATGCAGTGTCCATCAGACCATCACTACTAAAGTAAGGGAGGTAGGAAAGGGAATTTGGAGAAAATAGAAACTAGATCAGAGGAGTGGATACCCTATTCAGATACCCAAAGACAGATACCCTATTCAGTGCCAATAAATTCCATTATCCCCTTGCACACTATAACTATTTAAGTCAAGGCTAGTGGAAACATTCACAGAAGAGTGTAAGGGAGCAGATGAGACAGACAGGGTAGAACGTTGTCAAGGCAGCATGGTGTTGGAGAAACATTCAAAACGATGACAAAATGGATCAGTAACAATCCTTAGAAGCCACTTGCCAAGTGTAACAAAAGTCAATGCCATAGATTTTGCAGCTCTTTATATTGGCAGTGATTTTGGAGACAGACTATACATGCTATTCACTTTAAGCCTCCCAGCTAGTGAGCATCTGAGAAGGTGAATTACCTCATCCATCTCTTCCTTTTCATCTAGCTTTACCAGCTAGGACAACCCCTATGGCTGTGAAACAAATTATTATACTGGATACAACATGAACAAGCTGTGACAGTGACTATACAAAGGCAAGGTATTACTGCCATGGATGAATGAAAGATAAATGTGAAACTGAACAGTCCAGCGGTACAAGGCAAAACATATAATGCAGCTGTACTTTGACAACTGGCACAAAACTACAGGTAAAATAACTTAGAAACAGGAAGGCAGTGATTAGAGATGACACTCCAGGAAATGAAAGCATCTTTGCAAGGGTGTGTGTGTGTGTGTGTGTGTGTGTGTGTGTAAAAACAGGACAAGACCTTTCCCAGTCACAATCAAGCCACAGACGTTAACAACTGGTCACAGACCAATGATCTATGACAGTGTCACCATGCCTCAGTGGGTCACAGCTGAGAAACACAGATCCAGGACAAACTGCTGAGAAATGGGACAGACACACGCCAAATTGGTGGTCATTCTTCCATAAGATACACCAAACCAGTAACAAAAGCTAACTTCTGTCTCACCACACTGGTTAGCAAGAAATCACAAATGCAGTCTCCTTAGGTATCCCAGCCCTTGTTTCACCACCCAGACACTAGACTTAATGATGAGTGGTTATTTAAAATAAATTTAATCAAACAAAGCGTTTGGCTAATCCCAGGAGATCAGCCACTAGCAAGGTCAATATATAACTCAGATCTTACCCAATACTCATGCTGTTGCCAGTCCTTTAGTATCTAATATCTAAAAGTTTATTTATAAGAGAAAAGAAAGAAGAGAGAGTTAAAATGGTCAAGGAATTAAATACATACAATCATTGCAAAGTTCTTGTATTAGGTTTGAAGCAGCAATGGAATAAACTGCTGGTTTAAGTCTCTGGTGACTTCCAAAAGATTGAAAGGTCCTCAGTCTATTGACTGAAATGCTCCCTTTAGTGTAAATCCATAATCCAGATATATGAGCAGGCAAGTAGTAAAATGAAGATGCTTCCAGGACCTTTTATACTTTCTCCCATGTGGAGGGAATGCTCTCACTCTTAGTTTATGGAAAATTACAGGTACAAGATGGAGTCCAGGGTCACATAAGCAAGTCACATGCCCTTGCATGTGCATGCTTCGATGAGCAGGAGCTATAACCCATATTCTGGCTAAAATGTCCTCAGGAAGGCCAGTGTGGTGGGAATAAGCTTCTTCTATGGCCCATGATGTTTGTTAATTGGCCATCAATTTGAATAGTCCATTCAAAAAGTGCTGGGCAGACTGGATACAAACTACTTCATGGGCATTACCCCAGAAGCAACACATTTGAAATACAGGTTTATAGTCAATAATCATAACTTTAGATACAAATATAATACATCCATACAGACAGACTGTACTGGATCAGACGAGTGATTCACTATCCTGTCTCAAAATACCAGATGCCTCAGAGTAAGGTGCAATGAAAAGTTAGGTAGACAGGGAAAAACCACTCACAAGGAAAGCTTCTTTCTAGCACCCATTTAGAGACTGGATTGTACCCTGAAGCATGAGAGTTTATATCCCCTTCAAACCTTTTTTCTTTTTTATAGTATTTTTTTATTATTTTTTATTTCTGCAGTTGCAATTTTGGATGTTCTTGTTATCTATCCAAATAGCAACCCTTTTTTGAATCCTGCTAAGCTCTAGTCCTTAATAGTATTGGATGGCAAAGAGTTTTGCAAGCTAATTGTGTGGTGTGTGAAAGTAAATAATCCCAGTTTTTTTAATCTCTCCTCATAAAAGACTTTTCTGTGTCATCATTTTTTGTTGCTATTTCTGAACACTTCTGTTTCTGCTACATCCTTTTTCAGATAGGGTGATCACTACTGAACAAAATATTCCAGTTGAGGACATACTATTCACTTTTTATAATGGCTTCTTAATATTTTTGGTATTATTCTCCATCCAATTCCTTGTGAATCCTCACAGGTTGTTTGTTTGCTTGTTTGACTGCCGCACATTGGACATAAGTTTTCACTGAGCTGTCCACAGGGTTGACCTTTTTTCAGATCCCACAGGATATTTCTGTTAGGTTTGGTCTATACTAGCAATTTATGTTGGTATAACTATGTTGCTGAGAGGTGTGAAAAATCCACCCCCCTGAACAATACAGTTATACTGACCTAACTCCAGGTGTAGACCGTGCTGTGTTGGTGGGAAATCTTCTCCCATCAATTTAGCTACCACCTCTCGGGGAGGTGGATTGCCTACGCTGACGGGAGAAGGCCTACCATCAGCATAGGGAGCATCTTCACTGAAGCGCTACAGCAGCAGAGCTACATTGGTGCAGCTGCACTGCTGCAGCCTTTAAAGTGTAGATAAGCCCTCAGTGACTGAACTTGTGGAATCTCTACCAGAGCGGCTTCATCTCTTTTCTCAATATCCTGATGGGCTCTGCATTATCTGGATCTGGTGTCTTTCAATGTTAAGTGTCTCTGACCTTGTTGTAACCAATTCTAATGTTGTCTGCACATTTTCTAATTCCTTGTCTATTATCCCTGTAAATCTGATCCCTGATTTAGGCAAATCTCCACCCTCTTCAATTCTTAAGACAGATCCAAAGTGATTATTTAATGTTTAATGTTATTTCTTTATCCACTGGCACTAATTTCCCACTATCATGCTTAAGAGGATAAAATGTTTTTTTCACCTTTGCCAACTGCTTACATACTTAAAAAAACTGCTGTCCTTCTCCTTTGCTCTACTAATAATTTTTGTTTATCTGTTACAATAGGGGCTTTCTTCAATCCACCCAATCTTTCTGTTTTGCACAATCTTTAATTGTTTGAAATGCTTTGTGTTTATCCTGGCTGTAGTTCTTTACTTCTGTACTTTAACCACATTAGCTTCTGCTGCTTCTGGCTATTAACATTTGATAAAATGCTCTGATCTGAATGCACAGAAGGAGATAGGCGTTGTGAAACAGGAACACATTGAGATTCACAAAACTTGTGCTAGGCACCAGGCTACCTATGTAATGACTGGGAAGAGTGTCATAAGACTGCAATTCACAAAAGCCAGCCTGCTAAGCAGGGAGCCCCCTAAAGCAGCCAATAGCAGATGCTGAGGAGAGGGGTGTGTGCTAAGCCTCGCACCTCTCTGAGGTCAAGTCTACAGCCCGGATCAACACTCTGAGCTCGATCCACCTGCGGTCGATTTAGCAGGTCTAGTGAAGACCTGCTAAATCGACAGCAGATCGCTCTGCAGTCGACCCCGGTACTCTACCCCCGACGAGAAGAGTAAGGTAAGTCAATGGGAGAGTTTCTCCCGTCGACCCCCCATGGTGTAGACCCTGCAGTAACTTGACCTAAGGTACGTCGACTCCAGCTACGTTATTCACGTACCTGGAGTTGCGTAGCATAGATCGATTTACTACGGAAGTGTAGACATAGCCTTAGCGATAGGCACTGAAGTCCATACTGCAGGGTGGCACCCACATCTGCTTGTGATTCACAGTAAGGAGCCCCTCTTTAGAGTTAGGCATGTATGCTGTTTTTGCTGCAGCTTCTCCCCTCCTCCTCATAATTTCATCACAGTGGTTAGAGCACTAATATAGGATGTGGGAGACCAGGGTTCAGATACCCCCCTTTGCCTGAGGGGGAGAAGGGATTTCAAGAGGGATTTGACACCTCTCAGGTGCGTGCACTAACCATTGGGCTATGGGATATTCTGATATGGGGCTCCCTCAGTCTCTCCTCTTGAAGCTAAATCCTTGAAGAGTCCTTTGGGCCACAGAGAGAAAGCACAAGCATGTGAATGATGTTATAGCCTGGTGGTCAGCGCACAAACCCAGAACTATGGAGCCCCAGAATCCAAGCCTTCTTCTCCCATGACTCTTTAATTGGTTATCCACAGTGAAGCAACTTCAAGACGAGAGACTAAGGGAGCCCCACATGAAAATATCCCATAACTAAGGCTATAATTTTGTCCCAGAGGTCGTGGAAGTCACAGATTCTGTGATTTCCAGAGACCTCTGTGACTCAGCCTGTGGTGCCTGGGAGCTGCAGGGTCCCCCCACCACCTGTGGTGACCCCAAAGCTCTGTGGCGCCATGGGATGTGGGGGGCCCTGCAGCTCCAAGTGACTGCAGGGGGCAGGGGACCCCGCAGCTCCAAGCGACTGTGGGGGGTGGGGGACCATGCAACTCTGAGCCTCTGCAGGGGGCAGGGGACCCCGCAGGTCCAAGCCGCCACAGGGTGCAGGGGATTCTGCAGTTCCAAGCTGCCGCAGGGGGGCAGGGAACCCCACAGCTTCCGGCCGCTACCAGCAGGGGGGCCCTGGAAACTCCGAGCCACTGCAGGCGGTGGTGGGGGTGCTCTGCAGCTCCGGGCCCCACGGGTGGCAGGGGAACACTAGACCGCCTGGCAGTTATGGGCGGCAGGGGTACCCCACAGTTCCCAGCCACCATAGGTGTTGGGGTGCCCTGGAGCACCCAGCCACCACGGGTGGCAGGGGTATCCCAGAGCTCCCAGCCACTGCCAGCAGGGCGGGGGGAGGGGGGACAGACAGGAGCACCAAGCTGCCAAGCACCAAGATGGCACGGATGCTCTGCAGTTCCCAGGCCCCATGGGAGGTGGGGGAACCTCAAAGCTCCCAGCCATTGGGGGGACCCTGGAGCTCCCAGCCACTGTGAGCAGTGGGGCTGCTCTGGAGATCCAGGCTGCCGTGGGTGGTGGGGGTGCCCCAGAGCTCTGGGCAGCTGGGGCTCATGGAGCTCCTAGCCATGGGACCCCGCAGCTCCAAGCCACAGGCGGCGGGGGGACCCTGCAGCTCTAGGCTGGGCCCCCCCATGGGAAGTGTGGGAACCCCGCAGCTCCCCATTTTGTCATGCATATTTTTAGAAAAGTCATGGATAGGTCACAGGCTTCTGTGAATTATTCTTTATTGCCTATGACCTGTCTGTGACTTTTACTAAAAATATGCATGACAAAATCTTAGCCTTACCCATAACTGAGGGGCTAGGGCACTGAGCTAGCAAATCCCTATTCCAATTCTTTCTCCTACTCAGGCAGGGTGGGGACTTGAACTGGATTCCTCCTACTTCCCGCGTAAGTACCCTAATCACTGGACTGAAAATTATGAGGGAGGGTGCCTTTCCTCCCACCCCTACTGGTTTGTATGAACTTGCCTGAGAGGCCAATCCAGTAGGTGGCCTCTGAGCATGCCTACTGGATCAGGCCCAATGCACAATCGAACACCTATCTTCCTCTGAGTTTGTGACTCTCTCTGGGGCTTTCCTGGGACGGAGGCAGCAGTGTGCATATTCAAAGGCAGAAAAATAGATGCTGAAGGAAATTTTTACTGCAAAAACTTAGGCTCTGAGTAAGTTTTGGCTCCAGCAGGAGTTTTGTGAATTGCAGTGGAGCCTACAACTAGGATTTTTGTGCTTAAACTCAGATTTAGTTGCCTTTTGTGCCACAGACCTTTGTGTCTAAACTGCGAGTAGCTTTGTATTTCATAGTGGCATCAAATAAAAAGAAAGGGGAAAATAGGACTCTTTATTTCTTCCTTTCATAGTAAAGGGTCTATTTGGCTAGGTAGTGAACTTAAATTCATTTCAGCAGGGACTGGTGACTGTGAAAACCTAAAGATAGAATGAGCAAGATAATTTCAGAAAACATGTTTCTTGATTTTGGAATAAGGATCACAAATTAATATTGTCCCTTTGCAGATATAACTTTGTGTGACAGATACTTACATTACATGGAAGATAAACCATGAAAATATTGGTTTTCCATTTTTCTGCCTATTCTAGCTGATCTCATTTATCAGCACTACAATAAAATACCCTGCTATGTTCATATGTTAGTCAGCTTCTCCAGTCAGGCAAATCTCATTAGGGCCATAGTCACCAGAGAGTCTCTGACTGTCTCTGAGCTTATAATATTTGGCCCCAATCCTGGAAACTTGTTTCAAGTGGTACGGAAACATTGGTACAGATAACTATAACTTTTTATTCTCTTTTTCAAAATCATACCGAGACTGTCTTTTTGCTTGTTTTTATTTCTTTCTTTCCCTGAATTATTTTCTGGCTTTGCAGCATTTATTGCAATTTCTAGCCTTCTATTGCAAATAAGCAAAAGAAAACCAACTATTGTTTCTAAAATTAAATGCAAGTTGGTCCTGTCTTCCTATACCAGGTGACTGTGATCTTCCCCCAAATACAGTAAAAACTGTGTCATCCAGCACTTTATCAACCGGAAACCTCTATTAACCAGCATTTCTGATATCTCCCAATACAAATCTTCAATTTAGTAACTGGAACTAGTATACTGCCCAGGAGGTTATGCAGTTTCACATTCTACACTCTACTTTTATGCAAAAGAGGCAGAAGACAAATAAGCAAGCTGATATCAGGGATTTATTCAAATAAGCAGCTTCCAGGGTGTGTCATAGGGGCATTACAGATTCAGCCCAATCTCCTACACCTTCTATATCTACAATGATAATTGATGTTGATAATGATGACCCTGAGGCACTGCAAGATCCTGAAGTGCCTTCTGAATCATCAAAGAAAGATTAAATTATGCTCAGTATAGTTTTAGTGTTGAGTGTAATTTTAGTAATCTGGGTGAATAACCTACTGTATAGAAAACTTTACCTGAATACACCTAAGTGTGTCAAGAAACCAACCACTCTGCAGTGCAGTACAACTACTGGATTGGTGAATACCTGTATACTGTACTACTGTATTTTATACTTTATTCATTTTAGTGTATTCTAATTCTTTGAAAATTGATATTCCATTGGTAAAATATAACTCTCAGTTAACAGGAATATTTGATTAACCGGCACCTAAGTTCCCTCTAAGCTGCACAGAGCTGCTGCGGCGAAAGAAGGCTGTGGGGAGTCCTGTCTCACACTGCAACCCCAGGACAGCCTGCACCTCAAACACCTCATCCCTGACCCTAGTCAGAGCCCTTACCCCCTGTACCCACTTGTCTGCCTCAGCCTGAGTCCCCTACCACACCCCAAACCCCTCATCCCCAGCCCCACCCCAGAGGCTACACACCCCTGCACCCCAACTCTCTGCCCCAGCCCTGAGCCCCCTCCCACACACTGAACCCCTCAGCCCCACCACCACCACATGAATTTTGTTATTTGTACCAATATGAAGGTGATGAGTCACACATCTCCTCCATACTGGTGTATATAACAAAATTAATTCTGCACATGGATGTAAAAAATTGGAACACTGACCGGCACCCTCCCCCCCATTCCTCCAAGATGCCGGATAACACAGCTTTTACTCTATCTAGGTATCAATGAATCTCATTTTTTGATTTGTCTCACAAGAATATGGTTTCTGAGATCAAGTGGAACTAACAAGTCATCTGGGAGTCTAGAAAGAAGGACCAGCCTGAGTGTGGTGTATCACACCAAATTGAGTCATCACCGTAATTTAATATACAAAGGGGAAGACTAAAATCAGAGCAATTGTCTTCTGGGTAAGTCCTTCCTGATGTTTCTTCCATAAAAGAAATTTATTTCTGCAGAAATTAAGCTCCAGTCTTTGCTGAGTATTTGAAAGGAAAACCAGAATTTCTTAATTTTGTTTTCTTAATGTTTAGTACTAGAAATCTGGAGTTCTGAATTTTATCATTGGCTCTGCCACTGACTTGGTGGGTGATTTAAAGCAAATCTTTCTCTCTCTGTACCTCAGTTTCCTCCCCATGAAATGGGAAATAATCATTAAAACAGAGCAGCCCCATAGCTAAAACGGAGAATGAGGGGGCCATTCTCCCCCTGGAAAATTCTTTGCCCCCCTGTAGAAATAGTTTTTCCTCCTATTTTCTTAGTTTGCGTTCCTTAGATGTGTGATAGTCACAATTCTGTTAGCTGGCGGAGCATGGGTGGGTGAGGGTGATATTGGCCATGTTTCAGCAATGTGAAGTGTGGAGTCTGCATTATGTTGCTGCTATAAGAAAAGAAGTGAAACCCTGGTAAGAAAGTGTCTGCAGAGATGGCCTCTGCAGGGAGGCTTACAAAGTAGGAAAGAGGGAGCACGGGGCTCTATGGTGGAATTTCTGTGACCAGACCCTGCCTCCCTGACTGAAGGGAAAAGGAGAGTGGAGAAGTGAGAGTTCCTTTTGAATTGAGGGAGAGGAGGAAGAGTGTGGATGGACTGACCAGAACTGGAATGCTCCTCTAGAGCCCAGAAGAAACCTTCCATGGACTGTCTAGGGACTGTGATGCTACTGCAGATAGTCAAGTGGAATACCTAGACTGACTGATAACAGGGTTGTGAGTACCATCTCACCCAGCAACTGTGGATTGTTAAATCCTGTTTCTATTTTGCTTTGCCTTTCCTTCACCCCAATAAATTCCCTTTTGAGTGGAGATTAAGCTTCTTGTGTTTGGGGAGTCAGGAAAGTAGCCTCTGAGGCTTGCTTGAAAGACCTTTGTTCTTCAGAGGAAGGTATCATAACACTGCAACCCCCTCCCCCCAACAGGACTAGTGGCACAGTCAGCTGTAAAAAGCTGTAGAATCCCCCCAGAGGAGGAGTGAAGGGGAAGACCTACTCTTCCCCTGACCCCAGCAGGAGGTTAGTGGAGTGGGTAGGTACAAGCTGCAGCCACTGCTACTCAATAGTAGAGTGCCTCTATAGATGCTGGTGGGGAAACTCAAATCTACCACCTGCTTCCAGAGCTCTCCTATTGGCTGGGCCCACAGTAAGCCAGGTTTGCTTTCTCCCAAACTCCCTTCAAGACCCGTATCTTGGCCACTGCATAAAAGCAACAGCTTATGTACCCTACTATGCTACAGCAATACCCTGTGGCAGGACAACACCATGCTGACCTATGGACCCAGGCCCCTCCACAGTGAAGTAGGAGCTACAAATAGTTTTCAAAATGGACAAATTTGTGATTCGTCCATGTCATAAAGAGACTCAATCTACTTCAGAAGATAATAAAAAACATAGTGAGGTTATATACAAGAATGATTCATTGATACATTTGATCTTGGAACTCACAAACCAGCTCAACTGGAAATTAATTTTCCTAAAAAAAAAATTGGACGTGTGCTGTGTTGTTTTAGTGAAAAGTGGTACATGTATCGGTCATGGTTGGAATACTCAAAGCTTGAAGCAAGAGGGCTGTTGGAAGTTACAGAATCATCCAAATTCTTGTTCTTAGGAATTATGAGAACAATTTTGAAAGTTTTTTCTCCTGTGAACAATTACCTTCAAAAGGAACTAATGCATCTTGCTCAAGGAATTGAATTGAATACTATTGCCTGTGAAGAACTTCAACAAAAGAGAGATGTTTGAAGGTTTTTTCTCAGAGATTTTTTCCAAGCACCCTGTTTTGAAAGATACACGTGATGAAGCAACAACATTAAGATGGGCCACCAAAAGAGCCAAGGTATTGGCCCCAAAATGTCAAGGTTCTATAGTCATTGAGCACTTACCAGGATCCCATAGTGTAAATGAGCATCAGTGATCCCAGATTTACTATAAATTGATTGATGAAACCAGTGGTGAATTGCAAAGGAGATTTTCTGAGAAGAACTCTAAGTTATACAAAAACTTGTCAGCAATCTATTCCACCAGCTCTCCAGACTTCTTGAAATTGGAATCAGTGTGTGCTTTGTTTGGCTTGTATGGATTAGATATTGAGAAGGTGAAAGTTGAAATGGCTGTAGTTAAACCACTGACATATAAGAGAAATTGCAAAGAATCTGAAGATATTCTAGGTGCTTTCAAGGAATTAAATGAGACTTTCCCATGTATTTTTGAAATGTCTATAGTGGTCTTATTATTTGGAGCATTGACTGCAGTTTGTGAGAATTCCTTTTTTTGTTTGAAAAGAATTTTGTGATACCAAAGGATGAGCATGATCCCTGAAAGAAAGAGAAACCTATTTCTCCTGTCATATGAAAATGATTTAACTTCAAAACTGAACCTGGATATCTTTGTGGAAGAATTCAGACACCATTACCCAAGAAGACTTTAATTTTAGTTTTGTGAACAGTCTTTATGTTACAGTCTTTATGTTTCATGTTAAGATCTATACTTTTATATTTCTGAATCTATGAATTTTTTAATGTTTGAATATTTGTTATACTGAACAATCACATAAATATGTATCTTATTTTTTCTTAAAAAAGACTTCTGTCTGACTGCATTTTTCAGTGAGTACATAAACTTGTCATGCAGTCTGCCTCCTAGAATCATAGAATCATAGAATATCAGGGTTGGAAGGGACCTCAGGAGGTCATCTAGTCCAACCCCCTGTTCAAAGCAGGACCAATTCCTAACTAAATCATCCCAGCCAGGGCTTTGTCAAGCCGGGCTTGACAATTCCCAACTAAATCATCCCAGCCAGGGCTTTGTCAAGCCTCTCCCACTCTCCTCACCCTTAATCCCCATATCATTGTCCTAGCTATGGAGCTGGAACAACATGGCTAATGTATTTTTCAGTTTGCCAGATAAACTGAAAAAAAAAAGTCTCGATTTGAACCAAAAATTTTTTTTTCATTAAATTGATAAACTTGAAAAAAATATTTCAAATCAGCTGATATGTTTCGAGTCAACACAAAATATTTTATTTTTGGGGAGGGGTTGGATTTGTTTTGAGCCACCAAAATGTTTTGGTTGAATCAAAATTGTGTGTGTGTTGTTTCAGTTCAGTTTTTTCAGATGTCTTTCGCCCTTTATGTATTTTTTTTAATTTGCCATGTTTGAAACTGAAATGCTGTTGTGAGTCAAAAAGTAGAAACAAAATATTTTGACTTTTTTGAAATGAAACATTTCAAAATGGTCAAGATAAAACATTTCAATTCTTTTAGGAAAAAAATACCAGTTGAAACTGTATTGAATTAATTTGACAAATAGTTTTGGATCCTGATAAATGCATTTTTAGGCAAAAAAGAATTTGTCAAAAAAAAAAAAAATTTTACCTCAGCACTTACAATATATCCTACCCCCCAGAGTTATATTTAATTGAAGTTTGTAAAACACTCTGAGATTCTCATCTTAATGATGCTATAGAAGTGCAGATCATGATTATTAAAGAAGTTTGCTTGTGTGGGTAGTAGAGGATTTGACCAGTGTTTAATTTGTAATGATGGAGGTGCTGAGGCTCAAGCAATTTTTTTTACATTCATGACTGAGGCAGCAAGCCCAGAAGTGCTGGGGCTATGAACTGCCAAGCCTAGAGGTGCCAGGGGTCAGCCCTCACACAAATAAAGTATTGGATTTGACCCTTTAAACCCAACATAAAAAATGTGCTCATCATAGGCTGAAGTGTGCCTCGCAGGCCACAGAATGAGGCAGTGCAGAGTGGCACCATTCAAAAGGGAGCTCTGGAATGCCCAGAATGTAGATTGGGTAGAGTTTTAGCTCTGTCTCCTGTGGGGTGTTTTGTGTCCTGGGCAAGTAGGTAGGGAGTTCAGAGTGCTCCCTAACACAAAGGCCATAATTGTCCCCTGACTGTTATGTGGGCCACACAATTGCAAGGAGAGCTTCCACCGTCCACCTGTCTACACATCAGGCCCAGTCGAGCCCCGAACTAGCTGCAGAATGTACTACGGTTCCATTCAAGATGGCGTAATCAATGACAGTAACACATTTCATTTGATTTTAGTACACATTTTAAAATGAAATTAGCCATATAACAATTCATTTTTCACACAAATAGTTTTTCACTGGACAGAGATGAAGCTTAGTCATTTTCATTAACATATTTCATTAATGAGTTTATTATAATTAGTAAAACTGCTATTTAAAATAACTGCAAATAAAATAGGAATTTACTGTGTAATGGGAAAGTTTAGAATGATGTGACACCATGCTTATGTATTTTTTATCATAACATTTAATTGAACATTAAAAATGTATTATACTTGACAGACACAAAATAAACTCTGGAGAATAAACACACCAAGCAGTTGTGTGTGTGTGTGTGTGTGTGTGTGTGAAATGAATGTAAAGTATGGTTCAACATTTTTTTTTTATCTTAGTAATAGACAGGAAAGATTGCTTTAGTCACATAATTTCCTTTGCAAAGCCTTGAAGCCTGTTCTACATTTAAAATTTAGATTGACCTTGTTATGTTGTTCAGAGGGGTAGAAAATTCACACCCCTGAGCACCACAGTTAAGCCAACCTAACTACTGGTGTAGACTTGGCTAGGTAAACAAAATAATTCTTCTGTTGACCTCACTACCACTGTTTGGGGAAGTGGATGACCTACATCAATGAAAAAACTCCTGTCAATACTGGAAGCATCTACACTATGGCACTAACAGGGGCATCGCTACAATGCTGCAGCTGTACTGCTGTACCCAGCGCCGTATTATTGCCTAGGCCGACAAGGCCTAGGCCTAGGGTGAAAATTTGCAGGGGCGGAAGCTCCCCTCCGTTCCCTGCCCCCCTGCTCCAGCTCACCTCCGCCTCCTCTGCACGCGCACAGCCGCGTCCT
>NW_020664372.1:3905893-3940197 GCF_002925995.2 Terrapene triunguis | reverse complement strand
CAGGGAGGGAGGGGGGAGGAGGGGGAACGCCACGCGCTGGGGGAAGAGGCGGGGCCAGGGGCGGGGATTTGGGGAAGGGATCCAATCGGGGAAGGGAGGGGCGGAGTTGGGGCTGGGACTTTGGGGAGAGGGTTGGAATGGGGGCGGGAAAAGAGCGGAGTCGGGGCGGGGCCAGGGCGGCAATTATTTCCCGGCCTAGGGGCGGCAAAATTATTAATCTGCCACTGGCTGTACCACCTATAGTGTAGACGTGGACTTAGAGACTCTTTCTTGCAAAGTCTTAGGCCTTCTCTCCACTAGAAATTTGTACCACTTTAACTATGCTGTTGGGATAGCTAAAGCTGTACAACCCCTTTGCATTATATCAGTACTGTATTATGGTGCTGTATACCAGTGTAGCTATTTCCATATGGGAAGGGAATAACTACATCGGTATAAGGGCCCTTTATTCTGATATAACTGTGTCCATGCTAGGACTTGCACCACTATAATTATATTGGTAAAATATCATACCACTAAGTGACATAGTTATATTGGTGTGTAATTAGACCAACCATCATGTAATGTGCTTAATTCCAAAGGTGGCAACATGTTGGTTTGTTTATTTCAGGTAATATTTATTTTAATTCATTCACTGACATTTCTTTTATGGCCATTGGTGTAATACCATGTGTATTTTGGTTGATAGGAGGCTACTCCAAAGACTGTTTTACATTGAAAAATTACATCAGCACACCTACATCTCTCAGGGGTGTGAAAAATCCACACCTCTGAGAGTCGTATTTAAACTGACCTAACCCCTGATATATACAGCGCTAGGTTGACAGAAGAATTCTTCCATCAGCTGCCTTTCATGGAGGCAGATTATCTACAGCAATGGGACAACCCTTCTCTTGCTGTAGTGAAAGTCTACACTGAAGCATTACAGAGGTGCAGCTGCAGTGCAGAAGATGTGCCGCTGTAGCATTTTGAGTGTAGACCTACCCCAAGGTGAAGCATCAGATTTTAGTCTTTACTACTTTGGCCTTTGTGACTTCTCTCCTGTGAACTTCAAATTTTTTTATTGCTGGAGCAAAGAGAAGCAATGTAACAAATTAGAGTTATAGCTTATTTGCCAATTCATCACTTAAGCACCTTATAAAGCTTGATGTGCATAAGTGAAAGGTGTCTTTTTATACCCTCACTCTGTATTGAACAGCCACCCATCACAAAGGCCAAAAAAAGTGGAGTTCCAATACTAACCATTATTTTAAAATGTTTATTCCATATTATCAGTAATTAAGTACTGTATTTCATGTTTTGAGCAATTTTAAATAGATTTACGATTGTTTTTCTCCATATGAAGTCAGCCAAAGAAAAACAGTTGACTTTCAAAAATCATACTTCCTAAGAACAGATTTTCTGGAAAATGTCTCAGCGATTATAGCCTCTTCTTTCAAAATATGAAAGGTTGGGAACTACAATTGGTTTCAGTAAATGCTGAGCTATATTTTTGTGTAAATATTCCATCCAGTGAGATTTGGCATCTGTTTTCCTTGTCAAGAAGAAATTGTTTGTGGGGGACAGAAGAAAAATGAGCCTTGGAATAACTTCTTATAGTGTCAAAAATTTCAACTGAGTCATCTCATATTTGAAATAACAAATGTTGTTTGTTATATTAAAAAAAAAAAAGCCTTTTCTCTGAGACCACTGGGTGCTCTATGAACCAACAGCCACTTCAAAGGAGAGTGACAGGCACTCTGATTTGAACAAGAAATATAAAAGATCTTAATGACTTCAGACACTGTTGGGTCCTTAGCTCATAAATGTTTCTGATTCATATTCATTGCTTTCAGCAGGGCTGAATCATTTCAAGCAAAATTATAGTAGAAAAAAAATGTCTCTTTTTTCCCTTTCTGTTGAGTTGTATCCTTCACCCATGATTTCTATTTCATGTGACTAGCACAGCTTTGATCCCACAAAGAGATCTGTGTAGATTGGGATGCAGTACCTGAGCAAAGCCCCACTGATTTCATTGGGGCTCTGTGTGGGCATAGTAGCTCTCCAACATGAATCTAATTGCAGGATTGGTGCCTACGTGTTGTTAGCAAAATCTTCGTTTGTGCAGATATAATTGTACTGACTCTGTAAGAAGTCTCCCTAGCAGATGACATACAATCAGAAAATGCTTATCAGACTCCACTTTGAGTTTTACAGAAGAGATTTTCTTTTCCCCCTATTTCATATTCCAGACTGTGGAACCACAATCTACAAGAAATGCATTTTTGTTGCAGCAAAATGTTTAAAATGTACTGAACTTTTTGACCCGTGGGATTATGCAGAGTCTTACATCTTTAACAGGCAAACCTTAAATTCGCATCTTCTTTCTTGACCGTCAAAAGAAAACATCCTTTTTAAACTGTTAAAGCAGCTAACCTAGGAAAAGCTATGCCTCCAAGAAATCAAAATGTTTGGGATACTGAGTTAATTTTAAACTATGTACTTAACCTCTCTGAGTAATGTTAGCTGCTCATTAAGAGATGTATCTCTAAGATGGTTGCATAGCTTGGACTTCAAAGGGGTCTCAATTGTTCATGACTGGGATTGATGAGCGTGGTTAACTAAAAATCCCATAGGTGATGAGATGTGCTGCCATAAAACTTCAGTCATCTCATTCTCTATTTAGTGACAGACCTTTACTGCACATCTCTGTATATTTTTGTCTCTTCCTGTTCAGAGACTTTTTCTCATGGATAAAGTCTTCTAAGGTAAAAATAAATGTTTAATATCTTGTCTTGCACTTTAAGGTCAGTTTCCCCAAGCATTATTGATCCCTGAGTAGAATCCATTATGGCTTAAGGCAGGAATTCAGATAGTCAGACATTTAGACCTATAAGTGAAATTCTGCCTAACTTTAACTCCAGGAAACCATATTGGACCGGTTCTATTCTTAGCTACATCCATGCAAAATTGGAGTAACTGAGAATGGAACCTGTCCCGATGTTCTCTTTATCCAGGACGTTTCCTTCCTATTTTGTGTCTGTCACTTTACTCTTAGACTTTCTCCGTGGGTTCAAAACTGTCTTTTCTTGACTGTTTCTCATGGTAACTTATTAGGACAATTACACGGCAAACTGAGCACTTTGCACTATGGATGAATGTTCAACTGCTTCGAAATTTGCAATTTAAAAAAATCTGAACATTGCTATTGAGAAAACTTATTTCATGATACCAAGGAGGACTCTTGCAGCAATTGCCCTATTAGTGTAAGAAAAACCCATCTCCTAGCATTAATCAATTAAATATATAGACAATAATATCTGAGAGAGCTGTTACTGTATAAAATGTCGTACTGTGTTAAGCAGCGTAGTTGTAGCTATGTTGTTCCCTGAAGAAGAGCTCTCTGTGGCTCGAAAGCTTGTCTCTATCACCAACAGAATATGGTCCAATACACGATATTACCTCACCCAACTTGTCTTTCTATACTGTTTTACAGACATGCCTGAAATATGAGGCACATTGCTGAGGAGGAAATGAGAAGTGCTGGTAAAGCAGAATAATATTTTTTTTCTTTGGGTTTGTTTTGGTCAGTTTTGGTGAAAATATGGGTATAATTTATCTGCCTCATTCTCCCTTTCTAGATGTGGAACTTTGAGGATGCACACAGCTAAGAGTTCAGGAACTTCATGAATCCTATGCACACAACTAGGCATCCAGATTTTCGTGCACAACAAGCAATAGAATTTGCATGTGCAAAAACATTGAATGGACAATAAAATATTTCCTCGGTGGATAACAGAGAGATGTGGTTTAGAAAATGACAATAGACAACATGATCACAAGCTTTATTAATAAACCATTAGTGTGATTCACCATTTCTTCCTTTCTCTGTAGGTGTTTGCAAACAATGTAACTAAATCTTTGACTCATAATGGAGCACTTAAGGTCCTTTTCTTTGCTCATCCTAAATTACCACTGAAGTCAATGGGGAATTTGAGTGGACAATAAATGCGGGATTGTGCCTCAATTTTGAATGTTGTTACTGACAAGAGGAGACAAAAAGGTGAACTAATATATTAGAAATATAATAATTGATTTTTATTTAAAACTAATCTAATTTATTCTGGTAGTGATTACAGAGGAACTTAACTGAAGAATGTACTTTTCTAAATGACTCTCATACTAGCTTGTTATCATTGTGGTTCATGCTGCCCATTTTATATAATGTAGCCTCAAAACACTTGCTCACATCATTACTTAACTTGTAATCATTTAACATTCCACTTAGTTTGTGCTGTGTCTCCAAGAAATGCAGGAGAAGTAGTGCCAAATGATTTCAGAAGAGCCAAAGTGAAACGCAGCGGAATCTGATCTGGCTAATCTGAGCACCAAACTGAATGGACTAATAACAGGGTGATGGAAATATAGCTTAAGGTGGAATGAATCCAGGAAGAAATGAAGTTCAGCATATCTAAACAAAAGATGAAAAACTTCCTAAAGGCAATGAAGCTAAAAAAGGATTAAGCAAAAAAAATCCAACCTGCAGATCATCGAGTAAGCAATGACGAAGCTACCACACAAAGCCTGGCAAAAGGGGAACTGTGTGATTCTTTTGAAGAAAGTGAAAAGTAGAGAAGAAGGAAAGAGAGTCAGTGGTAGTCCTCTGTTCATAATGAACTACGGAAGCAGGCAGCTGTACTTGAGACTACATTGGGACTCATCAACAATGATACTGGGATGAGAAATGTTAATTACAACTGAACAGCCTCCTGGCTTGGCAGAAATCCTGGGACAAAGTGGTGGCACTTCGGCTGCAGCTGCAATATTTTATACAATCCCTGATGTTAAAAACACAGTTGTTTCCTCATTTTCATATATTGTTTACAGAGGAAGTGGAAACAGATTTGTTTCTTTGAGATAGAATCCCATGTTTTTATAGAGACTTTAGTAGTAGATTGATGGTTACGGAAACTGGCTTATATTTCTTTTCATCCAAATCCATTTCTGTAATGTTACATCCAGACAAACTAACTGCTCATCAGGCACCCAATGATTCTCTTTGTGCCCTTTAAGTAAAAGGAAATTCAGTGGTTATCATGCTGGAAGCCTGGCAGATACCAGTAAATCTGTGGATTTACTAGAGCAAATTTATTACAGTCTGGAATTTGTTAGTAGCCTCTAGGAGGTGATTATGCACTCGGTGAGCAAGCTTAACACCAGTGAGCCAGAAACCTGGGGCCATGCATGTGCCTTAGGTCTAAACTGAAACAGGGTTACCATGGTGACTCACTCAATTACTTGGAAGGGGACCAGAAGGCCACCATATTTTCCATATGTATTGTACTGTTCAGTGGCTTTCAGTAGACTTTGCACAGGATGCAATGAAATATTTATCTTGCAGAATTTGAATATGTGTTGCAAATGCCTGTAGAAATGTCATCTGTGACCTCATTTATTTAGTGTCTGCGATTCAGAGTGAAGAAGGGGCAGTAGTAGTCAGTTTTGAGGATTAGCCATTACGTTGCAAGGCAATGCATATTGACAGAGCCAGGCAGAAATGAATGTTGAACAGAGAGCTGAGCAGTGCCAGGCTGAACTTGGGTGATCCTTAGCTTCCTGTAGGACCCATTCTTTCCCCTGAGTATGCCTTCTCCCCACCCCAAGTTCCCATAAGTGTGCTTGCCTATGAAGCACTGGACCCTCTCACACTAAAGAGTTTTTGTGTCAATGCCCTGTAGGTTGATTTAAGCCCTTTTCACAATTGGTTTACTCATAAGGGGCCTCCAGTCAGGCCATTTTCAGTGGAAGGTTCAGTTGTGGAATTTGTTTCCTACTTTGGTTCCTCAGAACCCAAATCCATTGACTTTCAGGTCATGTTACAAGGCTCCTTGGTTCCACCAGGCTTTTCCTGGGTGAGTGGCAGAGAAGCTGGGTGGACGTGAGAGGAGAGCTGTGTGTTTGCAAACGGTGAGATTATGGTATTTGGGACAATTTACTATTTACTGCTTTTGGACAAAGGTCTATTTTTTTAATTCTAATATGTGTTTATGGTCTTAGAATGTAAGTAAATAAACTTCATGTTGTTCTGTTACTAGAATTCCACACTAACAGCAAGATCTGAGCAGAAAGAAATGTTCACAGAATTAGCGAGCACATCTCAGCTGAGCTCTGATGCCCCACAACTTTCCCCTATGTGTTTCTCCTTGCCTCCTTCCTCAGTCCCCTCAAGAATAAATACAGCACAGCAGACTGAGAGCATTAGGGTAACATGCAAATAGACAATTACACAGGAACTATATTACAATAGTACAACCAATCAAATTAATTTATGCATGGTAAAACCAGTACACAAAGTTTCCAAGACTTGCAGTAGTCATTTACTTGGTTATGCAGTTCTCATAAAGTCACTAGACCAATTGTATCCATATTATGTCCCCACTGAAGTCAGTGGAGTTACATCAATTTTGATATGAACCATCATTTTAACTTGATATTTTTGTAATATTCTTTACTGATTCTTGAGAAGTGCCTCCCAACTGTTGCACATACAGCCACCCATCTAGTTGTCAGAAAGGACAGTTTTGTCTTTTTTTCTGCCACCCACTTCAGCTTTTCTGTGCCAGCAATTAGGCATATAATGCTGTATCAAAGAATCTCTTAGGCAAATACTGCCAGGTCTCCCTTTTGCTTTATGGAGCAGTATTACATCCAGTTCTGGAATCATTAACTCTAACTTACCAGTTGGAAGAGTGGCACAGAAAAACTGGGATGGACTCAATTGTTGCTGAGGAGGCCAGTAAGTCGGTTGCCATACTAGTGGAGTTGATGTCTAGAAAAGATGGACAAAGTTAGACACCAATGGGGTGTAAGACAATGAAGGAGTCCTATCCATTTCCACCAATCTGATCCTCCAGTTGTAATTGTACTAGCCAGCAGCAGTGTTTGTGCCTGCTATCCACACTTGCCATTTTTGCTTGCATGTATGGAGAGTCCATTTTGGTGTTCATTATGTCCTTAGTTTCTCAGAAGTTCCACGATAAAGAATTCCATTTTCTCCTGTAAGACAGTTACTCAGTTAAAACCTAATCCTCACCAGTCATTATTGCTGTCTGGGAAACCACAGCCACAGAGAGTTACAGATGAAATCTTTCCGGATGTACCTGCCAACAACTTGTGTGCTTGGAAAATGTGAGAAGAAACATTTAGAGAATCTGTGTAAGAAAGTTTGTAACATTATGCGTGACATACACCCTGTGGTTATGACTAGCACAGGGCCTATGCAACATTTTAGTCCAATTTAAATGGTGCATAGGTCCTTTGCTGGCCCTCTTCTCAAAGTTGAATTTCAGCCTGTCAGCATGACAGAGTATACTGTACTATATGGGTGACATGTCTATAGCATAGTGCATTCCCCCAACCTCTTATTGTATCTTCATTTCCTAAAGGCTTGTCCTTATGCTGAAGAGGTGAGGTATAGGACTAGACAGTAGTGCTAATGCTAAATCTAAAATGAGAAAACTAGTTTCATTACAGAATGGTTGTCAGAATCTTATCTTTGGCTTTTGTTCTTTGAGTACATTATCTTGGTCATTCTCTTGTATCTGTTACTTTCTGAGATGTTCAGTCTTGGATCTGTTACAGTTATGCTGGGTCTGGTTTCATTTTGGTCCACTTAGTGGCAGGTCCCCACACTCTTGCCCTCTTCTACATTCCGTTTGGCCAAAAGAGATAACAATATCAAGATGCTTTTTATACTGTTAACTTGCTTATTCTTTATAAACTTTAAGATCCCTTCATCGGTCTTTAGATTTATTTAGGAACTTGAGTTAAGTTTCTTCATCTGCTGTACATTCCCACTGAACTGGCTAGAATTTGCTTCCATTCAGCCTAACCTGAAAAAGGTATCTTTTTAGCCTGGGCTTTGAACTTAACAGCAGTTTCACTTTAAGGGTCTTGGCTCTTATTTTATTTCAAGCACTCTGGGTTACAGAACATGCTGATAAGTTACAATGAAATATGTATAATCTGTGGGATTTTCAGGATATCATGGAAAGACTGTATGTTGGCTAAAAATGAATAAATAGTAGTTGGCAAGTATGCTACCTGGGAGCTTTCTAATGCCTGTCAGTTACATGATAAAAATGTGTATTTGTAATGTTTGAGCTGCAGGTTTTTCATGGGATTGATGCTATGCATGGCCAGATGGCAGTAAAAAAAAGGGGGGGGAGGAGGGGTTACTTTATAATAAATTAGGAGGATGTTACTGTTTTCAGAGAGGTGTTCAATCAAAGGTGTTTCGTATAGCTGATAAAGCAACATATATGATACAGAATAGCCATATGGGTTTATTTTCCTGAAGAGGGACAATGAAGATAGCAGACCCACAAGACTATTAACTAGGTATTGTACAAACACATAGTAAAAGACAGCCCCTACCCCACAAGGCTTACAATTTAAAAAATGGGCTCACCCACCTCTGTACCAGGAACAAACATGACCCAGAATATCACTAACAGTCCAGTCTTGATGTTGTTACTCAGTATTTATTCAGTTAAAACTCTTATTGATTTGGATGCTTAGCTCAAGTAAGGACTTCAAAACCAAAGTCCTATTATCTAGTTTGCAGGGCTACCTGTACCTTCCTACCCTTTTTGGTCTCTCCAAGTGCACACGATCAGGGGACAGGTGCAAGGGGGTATGTGAACTTCACATTGACACAGAAGGGGATAAGAAGCAGTTCTGGGCCCAGGTGACTCCATCCTAGTGCACCTGCAGAGCCTGCTCCAGCTGGAGGAGTTACTTAATTGGAGCCAGACAGTTCTCAAGGGAGGCAAGCAGAATAAGAGGACAGACTGATCCTGGGAGCTTCTGAACAAGAGCACAGCAGAAGCCCTTGCTGCAAGGAAGGAGCCTGCAAGCAGCAGCTACCACAGGCCTTAGAAGAGGGGTTCAGGGAGGAGACCCCGGGGAGTTGTGAGCTTTTTCTCTTGGGCTGAGGGCTGAGAGAAGCCTGGGTGGCTTAGTCCTGAGCTATGAGACCTAACTGTAAATGGAGGCTGATCAGGGACTTCAGCCTGCTTGAAACCCTGAATAGAGGGTCGGTGTAACAAAACAGAATGGGACTGCAACCCAGGAACTTGGGCCAATGTGAAGCTGGGGCTAGCCTGCAAGGAAGGAAGGCTACCAGCTGGGTCCAGCTAGACTGCAGATTCAGTTGTTGGACTTTAAGTGAAGGACTTTGAGGCCTTGTGGGAAGCAAGTGGTAGGAAGTGCCCAGGGAGGCAGATGCAAAGTACTTTGGGGTATTTGATATCGCTGCCTCTCATAGAGCCCTGGGTTGGAGCCTGATGGACAGTGAAGCCCCAGGCTCCCCTACCAACCACCCTTTTTGTGGAAAGGACATAACCTCCCCACTCAGAAAAGAAGTGAGGATGAAGACTCTGTAAGCCCTGTCTCTACTGAAAGGTGAACTACCACAGCACTGGAGTGATGGCTGGCAAGGGATGTTGGAGATGGGGTAAGAGCTGGGACCCAGTGAACTAACCACCAGTAGCCCAGCACCCATCACATATCTCTTGCCCTTACTGGCTTTCAGGTGAAATCATGATCACCCAGTATATAACAACTGCTCATCACCCTGCATGTCCAACTGGGTTTCAGGCATCTGCATTTGGTCCCCTGGAGAACACATGGCCCGGGATATAGTGACTAACAGTCTTCTTAAAACAAGGATATTTTTATTTGGCAACTGGAATAAAGCATTAGAGGGAAAAAGGATTTTAATACAACAAACAGCCCCGCCCTCACAAAAGTATTTAGTTTCATCTAAACTTACGCGTCACTACAAGTGAAGTTGCATCGATGCAGCCGCACCACTGAAGTGCTTCTAGTGCAGATGCTCTAAGCCAATGGGCGAGAGCTATCCCGTCGATTTAATTACTCCAGCTCCCATGAGCGACGGTAGCTATGTCAGCAGGAGAAGCTCTCCTGCTGAGATAGCGTTGTCCCCACCAGCACTTAGGTCAGTGTAACTTATGTTGCTCAGAGTGTGGCTTATTCACACCCCCGAGCGACATAAGTTATACCAGTGGTTCTCAAACTATTGTACTGGTGACTCCTTTCACATAGCAAGCCTCTGAGTGCGACCCCCCCCCAATAAATTAAACACTTTTTATATATTTAACACCATTATAAATGCTGGAGGCAAAGCGGGGTTTGGGGTGGAAGCTGACAGCTCGCAACCCTCCATATAACCTCGCGACCCCCTGAGGGGTCCCGACCCCCACTTTGAGAACCCCTGAGTTATACCGACATAAGTGATAGTGTGTACATAGCCTTGAAATGCTACAGGGGCACAGCTACAGGACAGCAGCTGCACTGCTGTAGAGTTTTAGTGTATACACTACCATGCTGGGAGGGATTCTACTTCGCTGTAGGTAATCCACATCCCCAAGAGGCAGTAACTAGCTAGATGGAAGAATTCTTGTGTTGACCTAGCGCTGTCTACACTGCGGTTAGGTTGGCTTCACGACATCTCTCAGGGCTGTGGATTTTTCACACCCCTGAGAGACATAGCTGTGCTGATATCATTTTTCAGCATAGCCCAGCCCTCAGACTGTTTTTTCAGAATCTGCCAGTCAGACCATCTAGCTGAACGTTTCTGTGATGCTGCATCATTGTATGAGTAGTTAGAACTATTCAGCCTTAATGGCTTCCAATCACTAGTGTTGTCACTATCTGTATCTTTGGCAGGGATCGGCAATCTTTGGCATGCGGCTCGCCAGGATAAGCACCGTGGCGGGCCGGGCCAGTTTGTTTACGTGCCGCGTCCACAGGTTCAGCCGATCATGGCTCCCACTGGCCACAGTTCACCGCTCCAGGCCAATGGGGGCAGCGGGAAGCGGCAGCCAGCACATCCCTCGGCCCGCGCCACTTTAGAGCGGCAAACCGTGGCCAGTGGGAGCCGCGATTAGCCGAACCTGCAGACGCAGCAGGTAAACAAACTGGCCCGGCCTGCCAGGGTGCTTACCCTGGCGAGCCGTGTGCCAAAGGTTGCCGATCCCTGATCTATGGGGAAGTGTGTGGAGAGGTCTATTAAAAAAACAAAACAAAACAAAAAAGCTTGTCTCTTTCACCAACAGAAATTGGTCCAGTAACAGATATTACCTCACCCACCTTGCTTACATCCGACAGACCAAGACACCATCTCAGAAAGCCAATACATGAGCCATATTTTGGGATACTGATCAATAATTAGTAAAGAGCACACATATGTTTACCCCACGTCCATTAAGTGATTTTTCTATCTCTAGTAAAAGTTGAGTTCTAAGTTCAGAATAACAGTATGTTTTTGCATTTATTAATTTTATTATGCCAATTGCAATACTATATAGGAAATCATCATGTATTTGAGTAATTAAGTACAGCAAAGTTACATTCACACTAATCTCAGATGGAAAGTGCTGTTCCAATATTTTGGCATCATAATGCAGTCAACCTCTGCATTCGTTACACATTAAAAAAATCCAGTGTCTATGTTTATCTTTGATCAAATTCACGCAAAATCATATGATACCAATTGAATTGCAGGCTCTTGTTCTATGTTGTTGAGCAAGCCTTCAAATGAAACTACTTGTCTTTAATGTGCCGTAAACATTTTCTTCACAGAGAAAAATTAACTTATGCGGATACTCTAATTTCCATGGACTCTGAGCCCTGGTCTACACTATGAGTTTAGGTCGAATTTAGCAGCCTTAGATTGATTTAACCCTGCACCCGTCCACACAATGAAGCCATTTTTGTCGATTTAAAGGGCATTTAAAATCGATTTCGGTACTCCTCCCCGACGAGGGGATTAGCGCTGAAATCGACATCGCCAGGTCAAATTTCGGGTAGTGTGGACACAGTTCGATGGTATTGGCCTCCGGGAGCTATCCCAGAGTGCCCCATTGTGACCACTCTGGACAGCACTTTCAACTCAGATGCACTGGCCAGGTACACAGGAAGAGCCCCGGGAACTTTTGAATTTCATTTCCTGTTTGGTCAGCGTGGCAAGCTGATCAGCACAGGTGACCATGCAGATCTCATCAGCAGAGGTGACCATGGAGTCCCAGAATCGCAAAAGAGCTCCTGCATGGACCGAATGGGAGGTACAGGATCTGATCACTATATGGGGAGATGAATCCATGCTATCCGAGCTCTGTTCCAAAAGATGAAATGCCAAAATATTTGAAAAAATCTCCAAGGGCATGAAGGACAGAGGCTATAACAGGGACCCACAGCAGTGCTGCGTGAAACTTAAGGAGCTGAGGCAAGCCTACCAAAAAACCGAAGAGTCAAACGGCCACTCCGGGTCAGACCCCCAGACATGCCGCTTCTATGATGAGCTACATGCAATTCTAGGGGGTGCCCCGACCACTACCCCACCCCTGTTCGTGGACTCCTGCAAGGGGGGAGTCTCACGCAACAGGGATGAGAGTTTTGGGGACGAGGAGGAGGAGGAAGTTGAAGATAGTGCACAGCAAGCAAGTGAGAAACTGTTCTCTCCAACAGCCAGGAACTGTTTATCACTCTGGAGCCAATACCCTTAAACCCTCCCAAGGCGGGCTCCCAGATCTTGAATGCGGAGAAGGGACCTCTGGTGAGTGTACCTTTGTAAATATAATACATGGTTTAAAAGCCAGTGTGTTTAATGATTAATTTGCCCTGAAGACTTAAAGAAGCCAAAAGACTGTGGCTTACCATGGCTGCCTGCAAGCCGAATTCTGTTGCCCAGCCCTGCGTGTGTGATCTCTCACACCAAACTGGCAGGCCCTCAATATAAGAGGCAAAATGCAACCTTGTACTCTAAAATGTGTCTTTTTAAATACTACTCTCCCTTTTTTTCCCTACCACAGCTGCAAATGTTTCAACGCTCCCCCTAACATCTCCGTCCCAGTGGCTAGCGCAGATAAGAATGTGAAAAAAAAGCACTCACGATGAAATGTTCTCTGAGTTCATGCAGTCCTCCCACACTGAAAGAGCCCAGCAAAATGTGTGGAGGCAGACAATGTCAGAGTCCAGGAAAGCACAAAATGAATGCAAGGACAGGAGGGACGCGCGAGAGGATAGATGGCTGGAGCAAGAGGAGAGGTGGTGGCAGCGAGATGAAAGGAGGCAATGCTGAGGCTACTGGAGGATCAAACTGATTTGCTCCAGCGTATGGTTGAGCTACAGGAAAGGCAGCAGGAGCACAGACCGCCGCTTCAGCCTCTGTGTAACCAACCGCCCTCCTCCCCAAGTTCCAAAGCCTCCTCACTCAGATGCCCAAGAACGTGGGGAGGGGGGCTCCAGGCACCCAACCACTCCATCCCAGAGGACTGCCCAAGCAACAGAAGGCTAGCATTCAATAACTTGTGAAGTGCAGTGTGGCCTTGTCCTTCTCTCCTCCCCTTCTCCCCCACCCCACCCGGTGCTTCCCTCCTCTCCCACCCCTCCCTGGCTAGCTTGGCAGTTATCCCCCTATTTGTGTGATGAATTAATAAAGAATGCATGAATTTGAAACAACAATGACTTTATTGCCTCTGCAAGGGTGATCGAAGGGGGGAGGGGAAGGCGGTTGTTTTACAGGGAAGTAGAGTGAACCAAAGGGGCGGGTTTTCATCAAGGAGAAACAAATAGAACTTTCACACCGTAGCCTGGCTAGTCATGAAACTGGTTTTCAAAGCATCTCTGATGCACAGCACGCCCTGCTATGCTCTTCTAACCACCCTGGTGTCTGGCTGTGCATAATCAGTGGCCAGGTGATTTGCCTCAACCTCCCACACCACCATAAATGTCTCCCCCTTACTCTCACAGATATTGTGGTGCACACCGCAAGCAGTAATAACAATGGAAATATTGGTTTCGCTGAGGTCTAACCGAGTCAGTAAACTGCGCCAGCGTGCTTTTAAACATCCAAATGCACATTCTACCACCATTCTGCACTTGCTCAACCTATGGTTGAACAGCTCCTGACTACTGTCCAGGGTGCCTGTGTATGGCTCCATGAGCCATGGCATTAAGGGGTAGGCTGGGTCCCCAAGGATAACTATAGGCATTTCAACATCCCCAACGGTTATTTTCTGGTCTGGAAAGTAAGTCCCTTGCTGCAGCCGTTCAGACAGACCAGAGTTCCTGAAGATGCGAGTGTCATACCTTTCCCGGCCATCCCACGCTGATGTTGGTGAAACGTCCCTTGTGATCCACCAGTGCTTGCAGCACCATTGAAAAGTACCCCTTTCCGTTTATGTACTGGCTGCCGTGGTGCTCCAGTCCCAAGATAGGGATATGCATTCCGTCTATTGCCCCACCACAGTTAGGGAATCCCATTGCAGCAAAGCTATCCACTATGACCTGCACATTTCCCAGAGTCACTACCCTTGATAGCAGCAGCTCAGTGATTGCATTGGCTACTTGGATCACAGCAGCCCCTACAGTAGATTTGCTCACTCCAAATTGATTCCTGACTGACCGGTTGCTGTCTGGCGTTGCAAGCTTTCACGGGGCTATCGCCAGTCACTTGTGAACTGTGAGGGCTGCTGTCATCTTGGTATTCTTGTGCTTCAGGGCAGGGGAAAGTAAATCACAAAGATCCATGAACGTGCCCTTACTGATGCGAAAGTTTCGCAGCCACTGGGAATCATCCCAGACCTGCAACACTATGTGGTCCCACCAGTCTGTGCTTGTTTCCTGGGCCCAGAATCGGCATTCCATGGCATGAACCTGCCCCATTACCACCATGATGTCCACATTGCCAGGGCCCATGCTTTGAGAGAAGTCTGTGTCCATGTCCTCATCACTCTCATCAGGGCCGGTGCAAGGATATTTTGCGCCCTAGGCAAAACTTCCACATTGCGCTCCCTCCCTCCCCCGCACATCGGTTCATTGGGGCTGGTCTCCAGACTAGGTTCCTCCCTCCCCGCCCCCTGAACTCCCCTGGAGGCTGAACAGCCCCCTCGCAAGCCCTCCCCACCCCATCCTGGCGGCCCCTGCCCCGAGTCCACTCACTGGCTTTGCCGGGCTTGGGCCGCTGCAGCAGCTCGGCAGGGACGAGCTGCCTTCCGGAGGCACCGGAGAGCCAGAGCATCCTACTTGCGGTGGCGGCGAGCCCCAGCCATGGAGGAGCCAGCGCGGCACGGTGCGGCATGGTGCAGTGCGGCACAGGGGGGCAGCAGCACTGCAAAAGCAGTGGCGCTGCTGGTGGGGAGTAGCCCTGCCCCTCCTGCCCAGGCTGTGGCCCGGCACTCCCCCCCAGGGGCTCCTGCAGGCTGCAGTGGATGCATGTGGGCACCAGCCCCCATGCACCCCCGGCTTTCCCCTCGTCTAGGTTTACCATATTTCAACAATCAAAAAAGAGGAGGGGGAAAGAGCCCCACCCTAGCCCTGCCGCCATCCACTCCCTCCCACGTCCCACCCCCTGACTGCCTCTCTCAGAACTCCCAACCCCCCCTGCTCCTTGTCCCCTGACTGCCCCCTCCTGGGAACCCTTCCCCTAACTGCCCCCCAGAACCCACCCCTTACCTAAGCCTCCCTGTTCCTTGTCCCCTGACTGCCCCCTCCTGAGACCCCCCCACCCTAACTGCCCCTATAACTCTACCCCCTACTTGTCCCTGACTGCCCCAACACTTATCCACACCCCGCCCCCAGACAGACCCCTGGGACTCCCACACCCTATCCACTCACTGCCCCCTGACAGGACCCCAGAACTCCCGACCCATCTAACCCCCCCTGCTCCCTGTCCCCTGACTGCTCCAATCCCTCTCCACACCCCCGCCCCCTGACAGGCCCCCCCAGAACTCCTGACCCATCCAACCCTCCCCCTGCTCCCTGACTGCCCTCCAGGACTCCCCTTACCATGCCCATGCCGGTCAGACGCTGGCTCCACATGGAGGCAAAACATGCTTCCGGGCTGCCGCGCGCACAGCCCCTCCCCCGCAGAGTGCTGAGGCAGCGGGAGGGGCAGCGGCGGCTCACACTCCCGGGAGCCGCAGAGCCTGAGCACGTTGAGGGGGGAGCCGGGGGGTGCGCCTGCCCGGGCTGCGGGCGGCAGCCCCCATGCGCCCCCCCAGCTCCTCCGTCGCCGCACTCGGGCTCTGCGGCTCCTGGGAGTTTGAGCTGCCGCTGCCGGTCCCGGACCAGGCTCAGGGCTCCGTGCCCTGGTGGTGGCAGCGGCTCACATGCCCGGGAGCCACAAAGCCCGAGCACAGCGAGGGAGGAGCCAGGGGGTGCATGGGGGCCGCCGCCCGTATGCATCTGCTGCAGCCTGCAGGAGCCCCTGGGGGGGGGGACGCCGGGCCACAGCCTGGGCAGGAGGGGCAGGGGGCGCAGCTGCTCCCTGCTAGTGGTGCCGCCCCCTTTGCAGGGCTGCTGCCCTCCCTGCGCCGCGCCGGCTCCTGCATGGCTGGGGCTTGCCACCCCCGCAAGCCGACGCTCTGGCTCTCCGGTGCCTCCGGAAGGCAGCTCCTCCCTGCTGAGCCAGGGCACCGCTTTTTGGTGCCCCCAACCACTTGGCACCCTAGGCGACTGCCTAGTTCGCCTGGTGGTTGCACCGGCCCTGACTCTTGTCACCGCGCTGCTGTTGCCTCCTCGCCTGCTTTTGCAGGTTCTGGTTCTGCACATACTGCAGGATAATGCGCAAGGTGATTACAATGGTGATAACTGCCGCAGTGATCTGAGCATGCTCCATGCTTGCCATGGTATAGCGTCTGCAGGAGAGCAGAGTTGCAGCAGAAGCGGTGGATGACGGAATAGATATTTATAGAGAGATGCCACGAGAATAGATATTTATAGAGAACAACGAGAGGACCTCCGAGGTGGATTCAGGAGAGCAGAGTTGCAGCAGAAGCAGGAGCCCATGACAGCCAATGTGGAGAAATTCGCTATTGATTGAGACAGGAGAGCAGAGTGGCAGCAGAAGCAGTGGTTGGACTGCCAGTTTTTCTGACTTATTGCTCCATCTGTGGCCAGAGCAGGAGAGCAGAGTTGCAGCGGAAGTGGTCGTTTGATGATAATGGTTAGCAGTCCTAATATTCACAGTGGCAAAAGTGGCTGAAAGCAATATGGCGCCTGCACGGAAAAAAGGCGCGAAACGATTGTCTGCTGTTGCTTCACGGAGGGTGGGGCGACTGACGACACATACCCAAAACCACCCGCGACAATGTTTTTGCCCCATCAGGCATTGCTAGCTCAACCCAGAATTCCAATGGGCGGCGGAGACTGCAGGAACTGTGGGATAGCTACCCACAGTGCAACGCTCTGGAAGTCGACGCTAGTCACGGTACTGTGGACGCACTCCGCCAACTTAATGCGCTTAGTGGGGACACACACAATCGACTGTATAAAATCGCTTCCTAAAAAATCGACTTCTATAAATTTGACCTAATTTCGTAGTGTAGACATACCCTGAGTGCCAAAAAAAAAATACGTCCTTTGCTGCAGCATACGAACAGCCTGAGTGTCAGACATTGTCAGACTTCCACAGGTGACACAGAAACACTTGTTGTTTGTTTGGGAAGCAACACCGCAGGTTATTTTTCAAAAACTTGATCTAATGATCTGGTTCAGGTCGTTGTAAGGACTTTCAATTATTAATGGGCGGAATGCTTAGAAGAAAGTTCTTTTTTCTCCCCTTGTCTCCTCTATGCTGTTTTTTTTAAACCTTTCTATAATACTAACAATAGAACCTCTCTACTATAAGTAGACACACCAGTGAAAATTTTATTTTAAAATTGCTACACATAAATGCTGCATAATAATCTGACCTGTATGCCTGACTGATGAATGGGGCAGGAGGTTACTTGCATAAAACAATGGCCACAGTTATCTTTGAATTTGCTTCGACTTAACATTATTGTACTATTTCTGAGAAAAAAAATCATACAAAATTAAACATACTAAAAAAACTCAAACATGACAGTGTCTGCGATAACCTTCCTTCCCACTGATTTCAGGTGCAATGTGTTTAAGAACACACAGCCTTCCAAAAAGATCATGCCTCTTGCTAAAGAGGCTAGAACATAGGCGGACGCGCAAGTAAACTTGGTTCTATTCCCAGCGTTGCCACTGATCTGCTGGGTAACCTTGAGCAAGTCACTTCACCTCTCTGTGCTGCGGTTTCTCCATCTGTAAAATAGGACTAATGATACTGCCCTCCTTTGTAAAATGCTTTGAGATCTACTGCTGAAAAGCACTATATAAGAACTAGGTATGATTATAATTGATTCTCTGTAATTACATCATTGTAAAATAATACAACATTGTATTTACCATAACGTAATGCTTGTGGAAATGGATAAGTTTGGTAACTATGCTGGAATGTTAAGTTTTATTTCCTATTTCTATATATATAAGCATATGTTCAGCACTATAAAGAAAAAGTATAGGAATCCTTCAACTATAGCATCATCACTGAATCTAATCTAAATTCAATATTTAGTGTAACCCAAGGAATAAAGAGGGGGAAAAAACAAGTAATAAAATTCATCTTAATAATGTACTGTATTAGAATATACAGCATTAATACACTACTGTATTAGTGTTTAGCACCATTTATAAGCTGCAAAAAATTGTACATGTTATAGTTCATGTACATGAAACATCTACTAAATTAGTTTATGTTAGTTAATTTTGGCATAACACATTGAAAATGTAAATTGCTATTAAATGTTTATTAATCATTAAGTATTTTATTAACTAGCTTAACAACTCCCTGTGTGACAAACAGAAACACATATAGAGTATCTTTGATACAGTGCAATGCTTTTGTTTAAAAACTCAGGTTCATATTCTATTGTAGAGTGGTGATAACAATAGCTGGCCTGGAACTGATCATAGTACCTGTCTTGTAGGTTAAATGAAACTATGTTTCAGGTATTCTCTTGACAGCAAAACCTCTCTCATGGGACATCAGATGATGAAATGCCTAAACAAAAGAGCACTTTCCAAGGATACTTTACTTTTACACTGAAACCTGAGTATGTGGCCTACTCCAGAGTCCTATTACTCTTGCCACTGTGGATATTAAATAACAAGGCACATAGGGTGCTCTCTGATGATCTGGCAAGGTGAATGGAAAAATGGCAGTATTTCACTGGCAGGCTAATAGACTAGAAAACTCTCCTGAAGAACAGTCCCTTTGAAGTGGTGTTTGAAGTGTGAATCATGTTGTAGAGCTAATGAGTTATGTAAATCCATTGTTTTAACTGTATCTTTTATTGGAATATTGAAACTAACTAGAATATAGCTCGATCCCTAATATCTGCACAAGATAACAAACATTGCAGCTTCCTTATACAAACAGCCTAACACACTTGCAATTATATTGAAGAATATCCCCTAAACTTGCACACAACCTCTGCTCATACTGAGTAGCACTTATGCACATGAGGAATGGAGGATCAAGACACTGACTTTAATTGAGCTCTGATGGTCATTTAGGGCTAGAGTTTTAAAGTTATTTAGGTGCCTACTGGTATTTACAGAAGAGCTTATCTGCATTTTTAGGTGCCTAAATAACTTTCAGGATCTGGCCCTTGGTTCCCTCAGATCAAAAGCAACATTCAGGGGTTGGGTGACTGAAACAGAGCACAAGATAGGCCTCATTGCTGAGAAGCATGAAATAACTAGCACAGAGAGCCTCAAGAAAGAGGTGATATCAGGGATAGGAAAGACATTCACAAAATTCAACAATGTATGGAAATCAAAGATATACAGCACCAAAACAAAACTGTGAATTTTCAACTTAAGTCATCTTAGTGCTAACATATGGTTGTGAGCGCTTGAGGGAGCTATTAAAATGTTACACAGAAAACTAGTTGCCTTTGAAAATAAATTCCGATGAAAGATTCTGGGCATTGGATGGAGAAACTTTATCGCTGACAAAGATCTGAGAAATCACCACCAGCAGCTTGTCTTCACTAGAATTAGAAGGAAGCATTAGACACATTTTGGGCATGTACTCCAAATGCCAACACACTGTTTGAAGCGGTGAGGTGAAACCTAACTAATGTGAGGACATGAGGCTGCCTAAGAGAAAACTTAAGAAGAACCCTTAGCAGGGAGGGAAGAACAGTCAGTCTCAACAGCACAGAGCAGATAGAAGCAGCAGCTAATGACAGAGGGATGGACAAGACTAGTTTCTGCCTTGTGTGCCAACATTGTCATGAGAAAGATGCTGTCACACTGTCGAATGTGAGTGCCTACCTCAGGGCAGACAGTCAAGGGTTAGGTCACAAGCCCCAAACTGGTTGTATATTCTAGAATTAGATTTCACCAATACAGTAACAAGTGTGAACTTCCAAAGTACTATTACAGCCTTACCATGGAGTCACAGCCAGTCCCCTTGGGCATTCCAGTCTATCCTGCCATCCAGCAAGCATGCCTCTCTCAGATAGATGGTCATTTTACTCCAAAGATCACAAAATATTCAGGTTACTCCCAGTCCCAAAGGGCCAGTCACCCCAGGTCAATTTGCAGCTTAGATCTCACACCAAAGGCAACACTTATAGCCAATCATAAAGCAAACAAACTAAGGATTGATTAACTAGGAAAATGAGAGTTATTTACAAGGTTAAAGCAGGTAGCACACACACAAGTTAGTTACAGTCTTAAATTCCAAATGATAATAGAAACTTGTATAATAAGCAAACTTTATATGTCTTTAGGGCTAACCTTCGCTAAACATTTGGGGACTTCTTACTTATGTTTAGAAATTGTCACCTCTCAGAGTTCAAGTAGCATAGGAATAAGTTCTCCTTAACAAGCCTTCTTATTCCCTTCCCCTAGTGTTCAAGCTGTGGTGGGAGAAGGGCTTGGGCACCTACCCTCTGCAGGGCTGTGGGGGAAGCAAACAAATGGTTTTATTCACAATGGCTTGTCTGATGTCTGTAGACCTTCTTTTGTTGGGAAGGAGATAACACCTCTTGTGGTGAACTAGTATTTCATAGAATCATAGAATATCAGGGTTGGAAGGGACCTCAGGAGGTCATCTAGTCCAACCCCCTGCTCAAAGCAGGACCAATTCCCAACTAAATCATCCCAGCCAGGGCTTTGTCAAGCCGGGCCTTAAAAACCTCCAAGGAAGGAGATTCCACCACCTCCCTAGGTAAAGCATTCCAGTGCTTCACCACCCTCCTAGTGAAATAGTGTTTCCTAATATCCAACCTAGACCTCCCCTAGTGCAACTTGAGACCATTGCTCCTTGTTCTGTCATCTGCCACCACTGAGAACAGCCGAGCTCCATCCTCTTTGGAACCCCCCCTCAGGTAGTTGAAAGCAGCTATCAAATCCCCCCTCATTCTTCTCTTCTGCAGACTAAACAATCCCAGTTCCCTCAGCCTCTTCTCATAAGTCATGTGCTCCAGACCCCTAATCATTTTTGTTGCCCTCCGCTGGACTCTTTCCAATATTTCCTCATCCTTCTTGTAGTGTGGGGCCCAAAACTGGACACAGCACTCCAGATGAGGCCTCACCAATGTCTCATAAAGGGGAACGATCACGTCCCTCAATCGGCTGGCAATGCCCCTACTTATACAGCCCAAAATGCCATTAGCCTTCTTGGCAACAAGAGCACACTGTTGACTCATATCCAGCTTCTCGTCCACTGTGACCCCTAGGTCCTTTTTTGCAGAACTGCTACCTAGCCATTCGGTCCCTAGTCTGTAGCAGTGCATAGGATTCTTCCGTCCTAAGTGCAGGACTCTGCACTTGTCCTTGCTGAACCTCATCAGGTTTCTTTTGGCACAATCCTCTAATTTGTCTATGTCCCTTTGTATCGATCCCTACCCTCCAGCGTATCTACCACGCCTCCCAGTTTAGTGTCATCTACAAACTTGCTGAGAGTGCAGTCCACACCATCCTCCAGATCATTAATAAAGATTTTAAACAAAACCGGCCCCAGGACCGACCCTTGGGGCACTCCGCTTGAAACCGGCTGCCAACTAGACATGGAGCCATTGATCACTACCCGTTGAGCCCGACGATCTAGCCAGCTTTCTATCCACCTTATAGTCCATTCATCCAGCCCATACTTCTTTAACTTGGCGGCAAGAACACTGTGGGAGACCGTATCAAAAGCTTTGCTAAAGTCAAGGAATAAAACATCCACTGCTTTCCCCTCATCCACAGAGCCAGTTATCTCCTCATAGAAGGCAATTAGGTTAGTCAGGCATGACTTGCCCTTGGTGAATCCATGCTGACTGTTCCTGATCACTTTCCTCTCCTCTAAGTGTTTCAGAATTGATTCCTTGAGGACCTGCTCCATGATTTTTCCAGGGACTGAGGTGAGGCTGACTGGCCTGTAGTTCCCCGGATCCTCCTTCTTCCCTTTTTTAAAGATGGGCACTACATTAACCTTTTTCCAGTCATCCGGGACCTCCCCCGATCGCCATGAGTTTTCAATGATGATGGCCAATGGCTCCGCAATCACATCCTCCAACTCCTTTAGCACCCTCGGATGCAGCGCATCCGGCCCCATGGATTTGTGCTCATCCAGTTTTTCTAAATAGTCCCGAACCACTTCTTTCTCTACGGAGGGCTGGTCACCTCCTCCCCATACTGTGCTGCCCAGTCCAGCAGTCTGGGAGCTGACCTTGTTTGTGAAGACAGAGGCAAAAAAATCATTGGGTACATTAGCTTTTTCCACATCCTCTGTCACTAGGTTGCCTCCCTCATTCAGTAAGGGACCCACACTTTCCTTGACTTTCTTCTTGTTGCTAACATACCTGAAGAAACCCTTCTTGTTACTCTTAACATCTCTTGCTAGCTGCAACTCCAAATGCGATTTGGCCTTCCTGATTTCACTCTTGCATGCCTGAGCGATATTTTTCTACTCCTCCCTGGTCATTTGTCCAATCTTCCACTTCTTGTAAGCTTCTTTTTTGCATTTAAGATCAACAAGGATTTCACTGTTAAGCCAAGTTGGTCGCCTGCCATATTTACTGTTCTTTCTACACGTCGGGATGGTTTGTTCCTGCAACCGCAATAAGGATTCTTTAAAATACAGCCAGCTCTCCTGGACTCCTTTGCCCTTCATGTTATTCTCCCAGGGGATCCTGCCCATCTGTTCCCTGAGGGAGTCAAAGTCTGCTTTTCTGAAGTCCAGGGTCCGTATTCTGCTGCTCTCCTTTCTTCCTTGTGTCAGGATCCTGAACTCGACCATCTCATGGTCACTGCCTCCCAGGTTCCCATCCACTTTTGCTTCCCCTACTAATTCTTCCCTGTTTGTGAGCAGCAGGTCAAGAAAAGCTCTGCCCCTAGTTGGTTTCTCCAGCACTTGCACCAGGAAATTGTCCCCTACACTTTCCAAAAACTTCCTGGATTGTCTGTGCACCGCTGTATTGCTCTCCCAGCAGATATCAGGATGATTAAAGTCTCCCATGAGAACCAGGGCCTGCGATCTAGTAACTTCTGCTAGTTGCTGGAAGAAAGTCTTGTCCACCTTTAATTAAAAATTATGGTAGAAACCCAGATGTCTAGAGTTAGGCATGATGGAGTGGTAGCTGGGCCACATTTGAGTGGCATTATGACCTTGTGCACCATGTCAAGTTGCCAGCCAGCAGCACTACCCTGGTTGAAATAGGGGATAAAAGGTGACCCGTGCTGATTTAGTATGGGGCTGACAATATTTTATTTAAATAAAGGACATCCCTTATAATACAGGACTGTTGGCCCCCTATCTGTATCCCATGTTATAAGATTGTGACAGAATATACCCCGGTATTCACACCCTACACACTGTTGTCATAATCTTTGTACAATGTATCCCTTGTAAGATATCATTTGAAAACTCATAATTTGCTGGTCAGTATTGCCCTGATAAAATATGTGTGGCAACATTGTATGTGAAGTTATACCATTTTCCTGTATAATGTTAACAGTGCATGTTCAAACTTAATATTTATGGACTGTCTAGGAGAGGGCTGGACAGTGCAGGACATACATTTCTGTAGGAAAGTCCAGGACTGGGCATGTGTTGGAGTCACCCTGCAGTATAACCAAGGCTGGTGAAAGCCTGGGTGTGACTGGCAGGCTGCATTTACACAAACACATCTGGGGGTGACCTACATGCTGGTGACTGGTTGTGAGCAGTCCAGGTTGGAGGCTACAACAGAAAGGCATTGCAAGGGTGACATAGCCCCCCATTTGTCTGGACTGTACTCCGGTATATCACAAAGGTAATGCTTAAATCAGGGGTGGCCAACCTGTGGCTCCAGCGCCACATGCGGCTCTTCAGAAGTTAATATGCGGCTCCTTGCATAGGCACCAACTCCGGGGCTGGAGCTACAGGTGCCAACTTTCCAGTGTGCTGGGGCGTGCTCACTGCTTAATTCCCGGCTCTGCCACAGGCCCTGCCCCCTCTCCACCCCTTCCCACCCCCTCCCCTCAGCCTACTGTGCCCTCGCTCCTCCCCTCCCCGAGCCTCCTGCATGCCACGAAACAGCTGATTGGGAGGCACTGGGAGCAGGGGTGGGGGAGCTGATGGGGGGGCTGCTGACATATTACTGTCACTCTTTGGCAATGTACATTGATAAATTCTGGCTCCTTCTCAGGCTCAGGTTGCCCACCCCTGGCATAAATGTTTGCTCTATAACTATAAAAATGTTTGCTAATTTAACCCATGTGTCTAATCGGGAGATATTTCTTTAAGAGATCTATAGAGAAGTGAGTGTAAGAATGAGATGTGTCTGGGTCATTGTTGCTAGGCCAATGCACAATTAGCAATCCACATCCACCAGTTTCTGGAATTGGGTGAGGTAGTTTGGGGGCATGCTGAATAGGTTCCCTGTAGTTCAGGGGTTCTCAAAGTGGGGGTTGGGACCCCTCAGGGGAGTCACAAGGTTATTATATGGGGGGTCGCGAGCTGTCAGACTCCACCCCAAACCCCGCTTTGTCTCCAGCATTTATAATGGTGTTAAATATATAAAAAGTGTTTTTAATTTATTGGGGGGGGTTGCACTCAGAGGCTTGCTATGTGAAAGGGGTCACCAGTGCAATAGTTTGAGAACCACTGCTGTAGCTGGATTAATAGACTCCACTGAGGGCAAGTAGTTAGGGTAGCTGCTTTACAAAAGGCCATGTGACTTGAATGGGTTGGAAGACGCTGAGCTACAGGAGCTGTAAGCAGAGGCGGTTTCCCCCTAACTCTGCAGTATTTTGTAGCAGATTGGTGAGGTTGTTTAACCCCCCAACGGAGACCAAAGCCCTGAGGTAAGTGGGGAAATGGGATCCTGGGAGGAAGCACGAGCAGGAGAGCGCAAGAGGGGAGGACTCCTGTCTCATACTGAGAAAGAGGGACGATCGATGAGTTATCTTAAGTGCCTATACACAAATGCAAGAAGCCTGGGAAACAAGCAGGGAGAACTGGAAGTCCTGGCACAGTCAGGGAACTATGATGCGATTGGAATAACAGAGACTTAGTGAGATAACTCACATGACTGGAGTACTGTCATGGATGGATATAAACTGTTCAGGAAGGACAGGCAGGGCAGAAAAGGTGGGGGAGTTGCATTGTATGTAAGAGAGGAGTATGACTGCTCAGAGCTCCGGTATGAAACTGCAGAAAAACCTGAGAGTCTCTGGATAAAGTTGAGAAGTGTGAGCAACAAGGGTGATGTCGTGGTTGGAGTCTGCTATAGACCACCAGACCAGGGGGATGAGGTGGACGAGGCGTTCTTCCGGCAACTAACAGAAGTTGCTAGATCACAGGCCCTGGTTCTCATGGGAGACTTTAATCACCCTGATATCTGCTGGGAGAGCAATACAGCGGTGCACAGAAAATCCAGGACTTTTTTGGAAAGTGTAGGGGACAATTTCCTGGTGCAAGTGCTGGAGAAACCAACTAGGGGCAGAGCTTTTCTTGACCTGCTGCTCACAAACAGGGAAGAATTAGTAGGGGAAGCAAAAGTGGATGGGAACCTGGGAGGCAGTGACCATGAGATGGTCGAGTTCAGGATCCTGACACAAGGAAGAAAGGAGAGCAGCAGAATACGGACCCTGGACTTCAGAAAAGCAGACTTTGACTCCCTCAGGGAACAGATGGGCAGGATCCCCTGGGAGAATAACATGAAGGGCAAAGGAGTCCAGGAGAGCTGGCTGTATTTTAAAGAATCCTTATTGCGGTTGCAGGAACAAACCATCCCGACGTGTAGAAAGAACAGTAAATATGGCAGGCGACCAGCTTGGCTTAACAGTGAAATCCTTGCTGATCTTAAATGCAAAAAAGAAGCTTACAAGAAGTGGAAGATTGGACAAATGACCAGGGAGGAGTAGAAAAATATTGCTCAGGCATGCAAGAGTGAAATCAGGAAGGCCAAATCACACTTGGAGTTGCAGCTAGCAAGAGATGTTAAGAGTAACAAGAAGGGTTTCTTCAGGTATGTTAGCAACAAGAAGAAAGTCAAGGAAAGTGTGGGCCCCTTACTGAATGAGGGAGGCAACCTAGTGACAGAGGATGTGGAAAAAACTAATGTACTCAATGATTTTTTTGCCTCTGTCTTCACGAATAAGGTCAGCTCCCAGACTGCTGCACTGGGCAGCACAGTATGGGGAGAAGGTGACCAGCCCTCTGTGGAGAAAGAAGTGGTTTGGGACTATTTAGAAAAACTGGACAAGCACAAGTCCATGGGGCCGGATGCACTGCATCTGAGGGTGCTAAAGGAGTTGGCGGATGTGATTGCAGAGCCATTGGCCATTATCTTTGAAAACTCATGGCGATTGGGGGAGGTCCCGGATGACTGGAAAAAGGCTAATGTAGTGCCCATCTTTAAAAAAGGGAAGAAGGAGGATCCGGGGAACTACAGGCCAGTCAGCCTCACCTCAGTCCCTGGAAAAATCATGGAGTAGGTCCTCAAGGAATCAATTCTGAAGCACTTAGAGGAGAGGAAAGTGATCAGGAACAGTCAGCATGGATTCACCAAGGGCAAGTCATGCCTGACTAACCTAATTGTCTTCTATGACGAGATAACTGGCTCTGTGGATGAGGGGAAAGCAGTGGATGTGTTATTCCTTGACTTTAGCAAAGCTTTTGATACGGTCTTCCACAGTATTCTTGCCAGGAAGTTAAAGAAGTATGGGCTGGATGAATGGACTATAAGGTGGTTAGAAAGCTGGCTAGATTGTCGGGCTCAACAGGTAGTGATCAACGGCTTCATATCTAGTTGGCAGCCAGTTTCAAGCGGAGTGCCCCAAGGGTCGGTCCTGGGGCCGGTTTTGTTCAATATCTTCATTAATGATCTGGAGGATGGCGGGGACTGCACTCTCAGCAAGTTTGCAGATGACACTAAACTGGGAGGAGTGGTAGATACGCTGGAGGGTAGGGATAGGATACAGAGGGACCTATACCAATTAGAGGATTGGGCCAAAAAAAACCTGATGAGGTTCAACAAGGACAAGTGCAGAGTCCTGCACTTAGGATGGAAGAATCCCATGTACTGTTACAGACTCGGGATCGAGTGGCTAGGCAGCAGTTCTGCAAAAAAGGACCTAGGGGTTACAGTGGACGAGAAGCTGGATATGAGTCAACAGTGTGCCCTTGTTGCCAAGAAGGCTAATGGCATTTTGGGCTGTATAAGTAGGGGCATTGCCAGCAGATCAAGGGATGTGATCGTTCCCCTCTACTCGACATTGGTGAGGCCTCACCTGGAGTACTGTGTCCAGTTTTGGGCCCCACACTACAAGAAGGAAGTGAAAAAATTGCAAAGAGTCCAGCGGAGGGCAACAAAAATGATTAGGGGGCTGGAGCACATGACTTATGAGGAGAGGCTGAGGGAACTGGGATTGTTTAGTCTGCAGAAGAGAAGAATGAGGGGGGATTTGATAGCTACTTTCAACTACCTGAAAGGGGGTTCCAAAGAGGATGGATCTAGACTGTTCTCAGTGGTGGCAGATGACAGAACAAGGAGTAATGGTCTCAAGTTGCAGTTGGGGAGGTTTAGGTTGGATATTAGGAAAAACTTTTTCACCAGGAGGGTGGTGAATCACTGGAATGGGTTACCTAGGGAAGTGGTGGAATCTCCTTCCTTAGAGGTTTTTAAGGTCAGGCTTGACAAAGCCCTGGCTGGGATGATTTAGTTGGGATTAGGTCCTGCTTTGAGCAGGGGGTTGGACTAGATGACCTCTTGAGGTCCCTTCCAAGCCTGATATTCTATGATTCTATCCCTAGAAACAGATATTATAAGTAGTATTAATACATGCAGCTCCCAACACGCTATTCATAAGGCCGAAACACATTCTTGTCAACTTCACATCTATTTTAACAAGCTAACACACAGGTGAACCAGAGTGGTTTCCAGTTATGCATTTGTCAGTGTTCAGTGAGGTCTAAGGCCTTGGCATGAACTGGCACCTGATCTGCCAGCATCACAGATATAATAATAAATATAATAATACATAAAGAGAAAACTCTGTGATTTGCCCACTATCCACCCCAATGATTTCACTGAGGTGACAGAGACATACATGAGAGCAGAATTTGGCCCAAAGTGTTTTTTTTAGAATTTTTGTTATTATTATATGAGTTCTCTATTACTCTTTCAATAATGAACCAAAATAGCAATCACAACTCACTCTGCAAGAAATCTGCTTTTCAACTGAAGGGTAGTGGGGCACTGTTTTATGTTCATACACACAGTGAGAAGAATATTAGACATCACAGTTGATGGGCCTAATTCTCTCCCACTAAAACTAGTGTAAAATGGAAGTAATTCTGCTTAGGCCAATGGAGTTACACCCATCAGAGTAGAATCAAGCCTAATGTAATTAAAAGAGAAAATATCCATTTCCTTACAAGCTTACAGTATCTGTCATGGTTTGCAGTATCCACATATCCCTATTACCATGCTTCATTGTGAGAAATCGCTCACTGACACAATATTTGTTTCTCAGGCTGCTTGAAGACTTGTAATTTTGCATTTTTTCCTTAGCTTTGGTTATTGCTAGCATAGTCAGAGATCACACCGGGGTAATTGTAACCAAACCTATTTTATTACTCCTTGACACTAAACTCGTGTCTCTCCAGATTTTTAACTTACTATGCAGAGATGTAAAATATGTCTCCATGAGTCAACAGTGGTATCATAAATACTCCATTATGGGATAATAATGAAAGGGACTGCCAAGGTACCCATTGTGCAAGCATAGCAGAGGGCCTGTAAAAAAGGTAATAAATCAGATTGTCTTAACAGCCAATCTACAGTACTCAACATATAAAAACGTGTCTTTGTCAGATATATGGCTCTAGGTTCTCTTAGTCCACCAGTTTGCTGACACATAACAAAAATAGCCAGTATAATGACCTTATCAAGTGCTACCAAACTCTATATACTACTAGTCCCCTGCATGCACAGTACAAATCATAGGCATCGTTAAGACACATCTGTTAGCTGAGTAATACCACCTACCATATGCTCCTTGAAAAGATATATAGAGGGAGAAGTTAGAGGTAGAGGCGGCTGCAAGCAGGCAAGAGGGATTGCAGATTCTCTGACACCTGCAGAAAATAGCTGTGGAAACACCCCACGGCTTGGCAAGAGCTTCCATTTCTGTTATTGTAAACGTGGTTTCTCAGTAAAATAACCTGTTTGAATATCTGTTTTAATATGACGAGCTTCTGGGGCCAATCACATTTTCTTTTGTTCACACAGGTCCAGGTATGGGATATTTTCCCTACAGACAAAGCATAAAGAATCTGCCTTTCATGGAGTGTCACTTCCTGAGATGGACATGTTTCTTAGGACCATTGAGTTTACATCGCCCTAGGGGGCTTTTTTGTCTCTAGAGAAGTTGAAGAATAAAAGCTTCAGCCAGGATTAGCATCACAAAGAAGCTGTAACCTCCAGCTGAGAGGTAGAAAATAATTGTGTTGCATAAAGATAAAAAGACACTGAAAAAAAAATGCACCTTTTGGAAACCAGGAAGAATCTTCTGCCTGCCTGGCTTAATTTTGCAATCCAGCACTCTAAGTTTAAAACATAAACCTGTCTACTGCTTCATCCATAGACAATGCACCAATCTATCTTGATTTTCTAGGGGATCATGCCCCAAGCTCCTTCTAGAATGTCATATTTTCCACATGCCTTAGACTGATTGCTTTCATGGTGATCTGATATGCGAAATGTGAAAAATTTCTGAGCTTTGTTTTGAAGTCCTGAGCTAAACCCCAATTATGTTATAATATATTGTTACAAAAAAGGCATTAACACAGAGTATAATGTACAGGTAACTGGATCCACAATGAAAGTGGAAGGGAGAATTATAAGAGACAGCAGGAATGAGTGTGTGGCATGTGAAAACATTCACATGCTGAACTGTGTATACTTTCCAATTCATCCATGAACAAATTAGAATGAGTGTCTACATTTAAGGAATGAGGATGGAGGTTTTTTTCCTTCAGAAACAGCCAAGAGTTGGTGGTGAACCTTACTTCTTATCTTAGCGTAAGAACAATGATTAAAATAGTATCTATGTCTCGTTCTGCTGGGTAACAGCAGCATTTTAAGATGTATGTGCTGTTTTGTTTGGACTTCTAGGGATGGGCGACAGGTTCTGATACAATAAGAACTGATCCAAGTTTACCCCAAATGTGAATTAGGTTGTTTTTGAGGTTGGAAAAATGTCATGTAACATTTTCACTTTCACCAACCTCTGCACTGCTGGTGTATTGTTTGACTGGAGTCTGAAACATAAGTGCTGATGCACTGGAAGAAAGGGGGCTTTGTGGTGGTTTTGGACCAATATTTCAAACTGAAAAAGGTGGGGTAGTTTGAACAAGCTCTGATTAAGCACTCAAAAGTCTGAACATGAGCAAGGATTCCTCATTACTGCGTAGTGCATTTTGGGATACATCAGGCCCCAGAACAAAGTAAATGGTCTTTTTTAAAAAGGTCCCTTCCAACCCTGATATTCTATGATTCTATGATTCTCCTTAAAGAGGAGGAGTTGGCAGGCATTAGCTGAATCCTGATTATTCATGAGGAAGGCCCCCCATAGGTCCATGTAGGTGCCATCCATTCAGCTTCTGCCTCTCCTTGCTGGCTCCTTTATCACCTGGCAGCATGTAGCACCTGCAAAAGTCATTTTTCCATTGACTGGGCCCCCTATGGCTGCTCAGTAGCCAGAGAGGACATTGGTGGATAATACAGCTCTTAGAATTTACCTGAAAACACAAGCAAGATAAGCAAGGAGAGTACAAAGGACTGTGGCCAGGCCCATGCTCCTGCTGCTTGCTCCACAACTAAAAGTCAGCAGAGCCCTTTGCAGAGTCAAGACAGGAGTCTCCCACACTCCTATGCAGAGGAGGTGGTCATGTCCTGAACTGAGAAAGAACTTTTTATTATAATCCAGATTCCTACTCTCCTATGAGAGTTCAGTTCTGTAGAGACAGTGATTACTCTGCATGAGGCCAAACATTATCTGTCAGTCTTCAAGGAAGCATGCAAGTCAGAACTGAAATCCATTCTGTTTCCCGCAGCAGAAAATGTACACGCCGCCTTGAGTTTCATTTGTTTACATTCATTGGCTATTAGATCATTAGAATGTATGTGCAGAGGCTGAGCTGTTTTCCACAGATATTCAGAAAAGAAAGAAGCCAAACGGACATTTTCCAAGAGGCAACAAAGGATGTGAACTTTAAAAGATCTGAAATGTTTTTTTTTTTAATTATATCAAATGGTTACTGTGGAAATGCCAATAACACCATCATTCCTACCACTGCAACCCTAATTCTGAGCTCACATACATGGGTTGGACACCAGCATAACTCTTCTCACTGCAGTGGAGTAACTCCTGACATGCACAGAGCAGAAGCAGGACCTGACTGACTAGTGTAAAGATTACAACATAAGAACATAAGAACGGCCATACTGGGTCCTTGATCCTCCAAACTGGGCAGTGATTTAAGTCTGATACTTTAACCTCTAAAAGATCACCAAAAAAGCAATCTGAATACTCATTCCCCACCCTCCCACCTTCTTAGTGATAGAGGTGTTGAAAATGGGCACTCCAGCAAGATAAACCAGGGCCATGCAAAAACCCTCCGCTGTGAGTTCATGTGCTTTGGATGAACTTTTACTAGCAGTTTCACTTCCCCTGTGTTCCTAGCCCCAAGATGCACTGGATGGAAATGTCGGGTTTATATGAACGCTGGGTATACATGCTAGTTTGATCATGAAACCAGCAGCTTTGCCACAGCCCTGAGATACCCCCCCCCACACACACAACACACATCCTTCACTTCTCACACAGTGATATTTTCAGCTGGCAGCCAGCTTCATGCTTCTCTGCTCCCAGGATCTTCAGAGCACCAGCCTGTCCCCAGGCTGCCTGTCTGTCCCCAGTTCAGAACTTGTACTAGGAAATGCTGCTCTAGTCTCAGAGCAATTTTAAAATCCAAAGCACCTACAGCATGGACCATGGCACAGAGGCACACAGCCAGATATCCAGCAAAGGTTTTCTTTTCATTCCAAAGGGGAGCTAACGTGTCTTATGTGTAGCAGTGCCACTCACTACTAGGCATGCAGCAAAAATGAAGAGGCGGTCAAGCTCACTGTGCCTGACGCGAGCCTGGCACCAATCATTGCATGCATATACTGTTTCCCAGGAAGACAGCTGAGTGCTGCAGTGGAATGATGGCAAGGGCAGCAGTGGCCAGGCAGTTCTTAAATTTAAAAAAAAAAAATTAAAAGGGATAAGAACATCCCTCAAGGCTAAAAACTCTTCACTTGCCCAAGAAGACAGAGATTTGAAAGGGGAGAAGTAGCACAAGGAGCTTATGGAGTTAAATAAACAGGAAGGCTTATGCTGTAACCATGGAGAGATTGATGGGGAAACAGCAGGAGCCTGAGTTAAATAGGCAGTTTTTGTAGGCTGGGACTGGAAGTGATTTTTGTTTAAAGGCAGGCTGACAAATCATAGCCAGTGTATCTGTGTTGCCAGGGAAAAGGTGCACAATGTTTGCTAATGGTAAAACTGCTGTGCCTTGGAATGAAAGTGACCACTTTTATCAGAGGCCAGTGGTAACAGAAAGAAGTTAAAGGGACACTTTTAAGGCTGGTAGGCCTAATATTAGACCTACTAGGTTTATGGAGTCTCACCATCCTTCTGCTTCTTATGAACAAGCAATATTTTTTCCTATTTCAGAAATGTGACAATTCATCTGAATGGATGAACTAAACAGGCAGGGGCTGCATCTGCTTTCATTGACGTAAGTGTAAATCAGAAATAACTATGAAGTCAACAGATTTACCTAATGTAAACCCAGACTCAGGCTCACAGAGTATAGGCTCAGAATGGATACACACACTCCTCAGCCAACCTGCTACAGTGCTAGATCATACAGCAGAACATTATGGCATTTAGCAATGGTGCAGTCCTGATTTTTCATTTATTTATGTTCCAAGAAGACCATTTGTAATGGTTTCTGGAATAGTGGCATGATGCCAGGTCTCCAGCAAAGACGTGCCTTTCATTTCAAAAAGCATGACTCACAACATATCCTATGCATGAGGCAATAACTCTGGACTGCTCACATACCGTACTCTGTGGTGGCTACATGAGACAATCATTGAATCTGATAGAAAACTCTTCTGTAGCTAAATGTTTTGTATTCGATTAGAGAGAACCCAAACCGTGAAGTTAAGATCTAGATTCAGATCAGAATTTGAAACTTCTCAAAGGTTAGGGATGTTTGGGTTCATTCTTCTGGATCAGATCCATTACAGAGATGGGTCCAAACTTCAAGGACTGGATTTGAATCTGGATTTCCCAGGGTCTGGGGTTCTGGTTTGAGTGTCGCTGTACATTGCATGTTACATTTATAATAAGAACGAATTCAAGGGTTTATAGAGTAAACCCTGATAAGAAACCTCAGTGTCACAAAATTATCAAAGATTGAAATCAAAATCAATTTAGGTGTGACCAGTCCCAGATCACATTATATTATGAAAAGTGGATATAAATTTAGGGATTGACCCTGGCATCCTTACTCTCATGAGTAACCCCCTTGAAGTCAATGAGAATTCTTCTTGACTAAATGTGGAACTTTCAACCTCAATTGGTTCTCTTGTCTTATTAATGGCTTTTTCCTCCCACTCCCCCTTAAACTGATGGAACTATGCATGTTAATGAATAGTTTTCAGGACTAGGGCCTAACATTCTCATATTATCCAATCATATATTTAAATCTAAACATTTTAACACAAGAATTCTAAATGGCAGATCTCTTAGACTTGGTCAACACTAGCAACTTATGTCTATATAACTTCGTCCCTCAGGGGTGTGGCAAGTCCACACCCCTGAGCAATGCAGTTAAACCG
>NW_020664372.1:3900132-3905883 GCF_002925995.2 Terrapene triunguis | reverse complement strand
TATAGGTAGCATCTTCGCTAAAGCACTACAGCGGTGCAGCTGCATTGATGCAGCTGCGGGGCTTCAGCCTTTTAAGTGTAGACCTGCCCTTAGAAACAGTGAAACAGAATGTCTCATGTTATCAGGGACACTTTTAAAGATTGCTTGAAAGCATTGCCTAGTGCTAAATACAGGCCTTCTCTCAGTGGGTCAGCTCAGTATAGACACATTACACAACTTTCCAGCTGCATCTGAAAGCAATTCATGGTGCTAGTTTTGGTCATATCCTACATGGGTTAGGGTATGGATGTAAAAGACAATGACTCTCCCAAAATCTCTACCAAAGCCATACAAAATTTTTCAGGTGATCTTTGGATTGTAATATGTGCATTCATGAGAGGGGTATATGTGAATAAATAGTATTACAAGCTTTTATAAGGGATTACAATAATGAAAAATTAATTTGGGGAAGTGTCACATCATCCTTAAAGTTCAAATAATAACAGTGATATAATAATGGACAGTAATTTTATTTATAAAGTGCCACCACTGACGTGCTTGGGAGACTGAGTAAGCAATTCCAGTTACAATGCTGTTAAATCCTGTCACTATCAAAACAGAATCTTTGAAAAGCTAAATAATGTGGCTTCAACAAAAAAGAGTGGGATGCTGCACAGGAACTGACAGTAATTAAAACTGAAAATACCACTGGGAAAACAAAGTGTTTTTAGATGATTTTTTTGAAAGTGAGGAAAGCTGAACTTAGACAGATATCCAGGGAGGGTGAGTTTCATGCCCTAGGAGCTACCACAATCAAAGTATGATTACCTGTTGACCTAAAGTTACATTATATGTCAGGGCACAGCTACAAATCAGGGTGACGTGATGGTCTTGCATATAGCCAAGGCCTACACCATTAAGAGTTCTAATGGCACAATGAATCAGTCCTTCACTTGATAGGCAGCCAGCATAAAGAATCCACGGGAGGCAGCATGGTCATGGGTGTTCAAACATGAGAGCAGGCACGTTACTGCGGTTGGTATTATGGATAGCTGTAAGCAGCAAAGGAACTCTGCTGTCAGTTCTACTACAAGGGAAACACAGTAGTTGAATCTTGTGGTCATGAGGGCATGTGGTATTTTTGCAGGAAAAATAAAGGTGCAGCCTGCACATAATATGTAGTGCTTTCCAGTAATATTTTCATGCTTATTTCAACAAGTGAGTTTTTACTGAAAATCTGTAACCAGACACAACACCTGGCTTTTTAACCTATGTTGTTTATTAACATGATGCTCAATAATCTTGGACAGAGAGAGAGAGAGAGATAATTTGTACTGACAAGGGACGGCTTCTTGAGGAGGGGTGCAGACCTCCACATGTCTGAGGATGGTCACTCCTTCTGCCCCATGAAAATCAAAGCATGGATTATGTTTGTCAATAAAGGCACCTCTGGCTTTATGCATACATGGTGGGCAAGGTTCAGTATCATAGGTAGCCAGTGGACCCAGACAACCATGGCCATTCAAGGAATCCAGAAAACCATGGACATTTTCATCAATGCGAGACACCACATATTCTACCATTGGTGGACAGTCAACAGGAGTTCAAGTTTCTCACATTCCTATGGCATACAAAGATAACCAGTGAACCTCTGAATCTTATATATGAAGACCTTTGTGTGATCATTTGAAAAAACTGCTAATGGAGCAAGGCAATGTGGATTAATCAGACTATTTTTCTGCCTGAGGATATTCAGACTGTTCTCTGTGATATTTTTTGTACACATGCATAAAATCCTTATACAGATAAGGACAAGATGCCTGGTAACTCTGCCTCCATCTTTTCTCAAATATCTGAGCTGTTTCCACTCATAAAATCCTCAGTAAACTATGATAGGGTCTGTGCACAGAAAACAACCAGTGCACTGTGAAGAGACAGAAAAGATATCCTCTAACAGCTGATAATATCACTTATGAAATGATCATCTCTCTGGCCAGATACAGAACCTATTACTGAGCACAGGTTTGGAGACCGCAGAAAACCAAGACCTCCAAAGCCTCATAAAACATGGGAGTCAAGGATTTGCTGGACTAAGTATTCTTGTTGCTCTTGGTAAGCTACGGGTGGTGGTGGTGGGTTGGAGAAAGCTGGGAATAGGTTCTCTTTGTAGGGCTTGAGGAGAGAGACATGGAATACTAGATGATTCTTCAATAACTCAGGTAGCTGAACTTGAACATTACCAGGGTGATTTTTCCAAGGGTTGGAAATGGGCCAAGTTGGTGATCCAATTTGGCTTATGGATAGGGTGATTTCAGGTTCCAAGTTAACAGCAAGGCCTTCTCCCCTTGGTGAGGTCAAGGATGGTCTGGCAGCTCTGGTTGGCATGGTGCTTATATGCTTCCTTAATGGTCCATAAATGTTCCCCGAGTTCTTGTTGCAGTTGGTGCAGATCTACCACTACAAGTACCGGGGAACCTGTGGGCATGGTTGGCTGAAAGCATGGATATAAACCATAGTTTGCATAGAATGTGTGGAGGCAGGAGTTGCATTATTGTATGAAAACTCCTTGTAGGGTAGCAGAGAGACCCAATCATCTTGAAGGTAGCCCAGGAAGCATTGGAGATAATGCTAAAGAGTCTCATTGACCTGTTCCATCTGCCTGTTAGTCTAAGGGTGACACGTCAATGAGATAAGGGGGTCTATGTCAAAAAGTTTTAAAAATTCACACCAAAAGCAAGAGATGAACTGTGGGCATTGATCTGACTCAATACCAGTCAGCAATCTGTGGAACTGGAACACAGTTTCCAAAAAGAGGTGCGCTGTTTCCTGGGAGGTAGGAACTGTGCAGCGGGAAATGAAATGCACCATCTTTGGTCAAGAGGTTGATCACAACTAGCACCAATGAGAGCAGGGCAGCTCCATGGTGAAATCTAGAGACACAGTGGGCCAAGTCTGGGTCAGGCTGGGCAAGGGTTGGAGTAGATCCTTGGATGGATTCTTGATTCAAGCACAAAGGCCACAAGATTTTGTGTACTTCTTGACTTAAGAGCTCAGGCCTGGTCACCAAAATCTCTGTGAACTCAAGGCCCACATTTTAGCCTAGCCAAAGTGCCCGGCAAGCAGTTTGTCATGACACATTTTTAAAATCTGGAGTCTAGGCTGTCCTTTTGGGACGTAACTGCATTCCTTGTAGTAGAGGATCCTGTCCTGTAGCCAGAACTCTGAGCTAGGCTGCGTGTCCACATTATCCATAGTCTGATGGATCTTGGTGTTGAACAAATCATGAGGCAGTAGGGACTGGATGGAGGACATCAGGCTTCTGTCCACTATTCCATTTAAAAAGTTGGGTGATTTGAGGACTGTGGAAAGTGGTTCTTTGCCCAGGCTCGACATATTGATCATTTCAGGGCAACTCATCTGCCTTTCCATTCCTGGCCCCTGGATGGTAGGTTACCACAAAGTTTTGTTGGGCAAAAAAGAGGGACCCATGGATCTGGTGCTGATTGAGATGTCTGGCCACATGGAGATACCACTGGTCTACAGTTTTTGAGAAGTCGTCTGCTTCAGAGATAAAATGTGCTATTTATTATGTATTTTGATGTGATGAATTCAAATATGACAATTAAAACAACTGATTGGCTACTGTTTCTGAGATATCTAAGTTTTTACATTTTATGTCTATGTATATTGTGTAGATAGTAGAGTTTTAATCATAAATTGTAAACCTAGGTCTTTTCATGTGTTTATGGTTGCTTTACATGAGAATATTTCACCTGTCCTGTTTATGTAACACTTTAAAAATCAGCAAAAGGGTTATATAAATAAAATTTATTATGAAACAAAAGGCCAAAAACTATTCTGTACATAGTTTAGTCCTATTCAGTGTCTACTTGGCGCTTCTTGGCTTGTCTCTTGTATTCATTAAATGGAGCATCTCTTGTCACTGTCCAGCAATAGTCTGCAAGCATTGATGGGCTCCATTTGCCCTGATAGCGTTTCTCCATTGTTGCAATGTCCTGGTGAAATCGCTCGCCGTGCTCGTCGCTCACTGCTCCGCAGTTCGGTGGAAAAAAATCTAGATGAGAGTGCAAAAAATGTATCTTTAGTGACATGTTGCAACCAAGGCTTTTGTATGCCTTGACGAGGTTTTCCACCAAAAACCTGTAGTTGTCTGCCTTGTTGTTTCTGAGAAAATTTATTGCCACTAACTGGAAGGCTTTCCATGCTGTCTTTTCCTTGCCATGCAGTGCATGGTCAAATGCATCATCTCGAAGAAGTTCACGAATCTGAGGACCAACAAAGACACCTTCCTTTATCTTAGCTTCACTTAACCTTGGAAATTTTCCACGGAGGTACTTGAAAGCTGCTTGTGTTTTGTCAATGGCCTTGACAAAGTTCTTCATCAGACCCAGCTTGATGTGTAAGGGTGGAAACAAAATCTTCCTTGATTCAACAAGTGGTGGATGCTGAACACTTTTCCTCCCAGGCTCCAATGACTGTCGGAGTGGCCAATCTTTCTTGATGGAGTGGGAATCTCTTGCACGACTATCCCATTCACAGAGAAAACAGCAGTACTTTGTGTATCCAGTCTGTAGACCAAGCAAGAGAGCAACAACCTTCAAATCACCACAAAGCTGCCACTGATGTTGGTCATAGTTTATGCACCTCAAAAGTTGTTTCATGTTGTCATAGGTTTCCTTCATATGGACTGCATGACCAACTGGAATTGATGGCAAAACATTGCCATTATGCAGTAAAACAGCTTTAAGGCTCATCTTCGATGAATCAATGAACAGTCTCCACTCATCTGGATCGTGAACGATGTTGAGGGCTGCCATCACACCATCGATGTTGTTGCAGGCTACAAGATCACCTTCCATGAAGAAGAATGGGACAAGATCCTTTTGACGGTCACGGAACATGGAAACCCTAACATCACCTGCCAGGAGATTCCACTGCTGTAGTCTGGAGCCCAACAGCTCTGCCTTACTCTTGGGTAGTTCCAAATCCCTGACAAGGTCATTCAGTTCACCTTGTGTTCTGAGGTGTGGTTCAGAGGAGGAGGATGGGAGAAAATGTGGGTCCTGTGACATTGATGGTTCAGGACCAGAAGTTTCATCCTCTTCCTCTTCCTCGTCTGACTCAAGTGAGAATGATTCTGGTGCATCAGGAACCGGCAGTCCTTCTCCGTGGGGTACTGGGCGTATAGCTGATGGAATGTTTGGATAATGCACAGTCCACTTTTTCTTCTTTGACACACCTTTCCCAACTGGAGGCACCATGCAGAAGTAACAATTGCTGGTATGATCTGTTGGCTGTCTCCAAATCATTGGCACTGCAAAAGGCATAGATTTCCTTTTCCTGTTCAATGATTTCCTTTTCCTGGTGAAGATTTGTTGCACAAGTGTTGCAGCATATGTGTGGGGCCCACCTCTTGTCCTGATCTCCAATTTTGCAGCCAAAATAAAGGTGATAGGCTTTCTTAACCATAGTGGTTATACTGCGCTTTTGTGATGCAAAAGTCACTTCATCACGAACATAGCAGAAGTTATCTGCACTGTTCACACAAGTCTGAGGCATCTCTGCTCACTTTGGCTAAACAGAAATGTGTCCCTTTGCAAAATCAAACACTGACAAATAAGAGAGCACGACACTGTATGATTTCTAGAGCTGATATAGGGCAATTTGTTCAGCAGAGTGATGTAAGCTTCGTTATGATTGCATCATCCATGACTTCTAGGAATAACATGATGCAATTCATATCATGTATGA
>NW_020664372.1:3886534-3899732 GCF_002925995.2 Terrapene triunguis | reverse complement strand
ATGTATGACGCAATACCAGCTTCAGATTACATCATTCATTGTTTTGCCTAAAAAGCAAGTACTGTCCAAACCCATTCCCTGTCGCTCATTCCCAGCTTCTGGCAAACAGAGGCTAGGGACACCATCCCTGCCCATCCTGGCTAATAGCCATTGATGGACCTATCCTTCATGAATTTATCTAGTTCTTTTTTAACCCTGTTATAATCTTGGCCTTCACAACATCCTCTGGCAAGGAGTTCCACAGGTTGACTGTGCGTTGTGTGAAAAAATACTTCCTTTTGTTTATTTTAAACCTTTTGCCTATTAATTTCATTTGGTGACCCCTAGTTCTTGTGTTACGAGAAGAAGTAAATAACACTTCCTTATTTACTTTCTCCACACCAGTCATGATTTTATAGACCTCTATCATATCCCCCCTTAGTCATCTCTGTTCCAAGCTGAAAAGTCCCAGTCTTATTAAGCTCTCCTCATATGGCAGCCGTTCCATACCCCTAATCATTTTTGTTGCCCTTTTCTGAACCTTTTCCAATTCCAATATATCTTTTTTGAGATGGGGCGACCACATCTGCAAGCAGTATTCAAGATGTGGGCATACCATGGATTTATATAGAGGCAATATGATATTTTCTGTCTTATCTATCTCTTTCTTAATGATTCCCGACATTCTGTTCGCTTTTTTGACTGCTGTTGCACATTGAGTGGATGTTTTCAGAGAAGATTAAGTACAAGATTAAGTCCCATTCAAATCACCCTGACTGCTATCCCGAATCAGAGCATTGGCATTTAGCTCTTTTCACCACCAGCATTAACTTCTAAATCCTCAGAACAACTCACTGTGGTTAGAATTACCTTTTTTGTGGCTAGGGAAACAGCGACACAGAGAAATTCATTGATTTGTCTAAGGAAGCACACGGTGAGTCACTGGCAGAGGTGTGAACCAGGATTAAAACACAGGCATTACTTGCTTTCAGTGCCCTACTCAAGCCATCAGACAACACTGATGCATTGCAGTATAAGCAGTGTAGTGAAACAGCAGCATAACCAAGACAATTGGCCAGAGGCTGAGAAAAGCACCAAGGAGGTATGCCGGGCAGCGTTCCCTAAAATTATTTAGTTACTTACTTTAAACAAGCCTGAGCCTACACAGCCTAAGGTTTAGGACAAATTATTTTCATTTTACAGTATTTAAAATTGTAGAAAAATTTCACAAAATCGGTAACAATTTTCTGCTTTACTCCTCAAATGTTGCTCATTAAACATGTTTAATCACTTTTAACCTCAACACTCATTGATAGTTCAAGAATAGTATTCCAGCTATAATTCTGTGTGGGTAAATCTCTCCATAGAATTGAACTTTGTATAGACAACATGCACACACAGGGGTAGGAGAGAGGACGATAAAGCTAGGGTGAAATCCTTGCATTGAAGTCAATGGGAGTTCTGCCATTGACTTCAATGGGGCTGGGATTTCATCTCTATTTTTCTCCCTACTCTATTATTCCTTCCCGGCCCTGGAACTTTGCCTAGCCATTATTTAGGAACATAGAAATTGCCATACTGGATCTGACCCAAGGTCCATCTAATCTAGTTGCCTGTCTCTGACTATTGCCAGTACCAGATACTTCAGAGGAAAGTATAAGAATCCTGCAGTAGGCAGATGTCAAATAATCTGTGTCACACTGTCTGGAGTGTTGTGAACTCCTGGATCACTCTACAGAGTTACAGATATTTCCCTCAGGCTCTCCAGTCTCCCTTGCCACCCAGGTAAGCTGGACTTAGTGATAAATGGTCACTTACACCAAAAATTGCAAAATATTCAAGTTGTTTCCAGTCCCAAGAGACCAGTCACTCACCCCAGAGCAGATGGTACCCTAGATCTTACACCAAAGACAACACCAGTAGCCATCTTGTAATAAACTATCTAAAGGTTTATTAACTAGGAAAAAGAAATGAGAGAGTTATTTACAGGTTAAAACAAGCAAACATATATATACAAATAAGTTACCATCTATGGTTCCTCAAGGTGACAGAGATGTGGTAATCTCTCTGTTCAAAATGTCTTTCAAGTGGAGCCAGGCTGATCCTGGGATCTTTGCTTTCGTTTAGTGTCTCTGGCCCTGTGAGAGGTCAAACAACAAAGAGATAACCATTTCTTCTTGACCTTCCCCCAGAGTTCAAACTGATGGGATGAGGGTTCCTACACATAACTTCTTCATGGGTGGATGGGGCAATCAACAAAGCTTTTTGTCCTAGATGGCCTATTAAGTCTTGATAGTCATTCTTAATGGGTGGGCAGAGCCACTCTTCCTATCTGAGTTCAGAGCAGGCATTTTTACAATTATAAAACAAATGTCTATTTTACCTTGTAGCATGGAATACAGAAATACAAGTGAGTTTAATGCATGCAGCAATTTACAAGCATTTCATAGAGTCTAAACCAGGGGAGGGCAAGCTCTGGCCCATCAGGTCTTTCAATCTGGCCCACGGGATTGCCAGCCCCATGGCACTGCGGGGCTAAGACAGGCTCCCTGCCTGCTCTGGCCCCACGCCGCTCCCGCAAGCGGCCGGCACCATATCCCTGTGGCCCCTGGGAGAAGGTGGCAGCAGAGGGCTCTGTGCACTGCCCTCGCCTGCAGGCACTGCTCCTCGCAGCTCCCATTGGCAGGGAACGGGAAAATGCAGCCAATGGGCACTTTGGGGGTGGTACCCCCAGGCAAGGGCAGCATGTGGCAGAGCCGCCTGCCCCACCCCACCCCCAGGAGCCACTGCTGGACATGCTGGCTGCTTCTGGGAGTGGGGCAACGTGGGGCCAGGGCAGGTAGGGAGCCTGCCTTAGCCCCGCTGTGCACCGCTGCCACTCCAGAGCCGCTCGAGGTAAGTGGCGCTGGGCCAGAGCCCACACCCCAAGCCCCTCCTGCACCCCGCACCCCAACCCCCTGCCCTGAGCCCCCTAACCCCCTGCCTTGAGCCCCCTGCTGCACCCCTCCTCACCCCAACCTCCTGCCCTGAGCCCCCTCCTGCACCCCAACCTCCTGCCATGAGCCCCCAACCCCTTGCCCTAAGCCCCTTCCTGCACACCGCACCCCCTTCCACACGCTGCACTCCCTCCCGCACCCCAACCCCCTACCCCAGCCCTACATTCATGGCCCTGCATACAATTTCCCCACCCAGATGTGGCCCTCGGGCCAAAAAGTTTGCCCACTCCTGGTCTAAACACTAAATACATTCTTATAATATTAATATCTATTTTGAACAAAACTAACATACAGGTGAGTTGATTTGGTTTCCAGCTATGAGTTTGTCAATTCTCAGCTACCGCCTACTGCCTTGGCCAGAGCTGACACTTGGTTTACCAGTGTTACAGTCTGCTCCCCACATAGGTCTCTTCCTAGTCGCTAACAATTAGATATTGATTTAAGCCTGAAGCACAAAGTTGAATATCCCTTTAATAATTTTTGCCATAATTAATTATGATAACTGGAGATTCTGGATACCCATACAGTATAAATACCCAATCCCTTTTTGAATCTTTAAAATTTTGTTCTCATCAACTTCCTGTGGCAATGAGTTCCACAATTTAATCATATGTTGTGTGAAAAAGTATTTATTTTATTAGTTTTTAATATCCCACCTTTCAATTTCATTGTTCTTGCATCCCCTCTTAATCATCTTCCTTCTAAGGTACATGATTTCTCCTTGTTATTGCTAATCCAGTTTTCTCTGGTCAATCCACAAGTTATCACAACATGTGGTGTACCTCATAAATTCCCCAGTAGCAACTGTGTGGGTGAAAGCAGACAATCACTATGCTCTCAAATGAACTCACACAGGAAAATGATAAAAGACAAAAACATCATATCATCTGCGGGTGAACACTTTTCACAGAACAATCACTATATCTGACCTATCAGTACACATCCTCAAAGGAAACCTGCACAACACATTCAAAAGATGAGCCTGGGAGCTTAAATTCATAACTTTGCTAGGCACTAAAACTCACGGACTGAATAAAGACACTGGATTAATGGCTTATTACAACAATCACTAACCCAATAACAACCCTCCTCTCACCCCGGCTGCTTTCTCCCCCCACTCCTTCCTTTCCTCCTTATAACTGGAGGCATGGGGGGTGGGTAATGGAGGCTGGGGGAAGCTAAGCCTCTCCAAATCTCCGCTAGTGCTCCCTGCCACAGACCCGGGGCTGGGCTTAGAGCTCCGCTGGGTGGCCCAGGCTCAGGGCTTGGCCCCAGTTGGCTGGCCAGGGCTCGGGGCTCCTCTGGACTGCTCCAGGCGCTGGCAGGCCAGCCAAGATTCGTGGCTCCTCTGGGTGCTGGCTGGGGTTCAGGGCTGCACCGGTGGTCTGGCTGACGAGAGCAGGACGGTGGAAGCGGAGGAGTGGGGGGTGGGACCTCAGGCAGAAGAGGCGGTGCAGGGGGATAGCCTCCCCAAATGGGAGGTGCACGTGCTGCCCATGACTGGAGAGATGTTAATGGACCATTTCACCTTGAATGGTCCCTTGAAATATATGCTAAGTACTCATGCTAAATGATCTCTTCAAACCTAGTATTAGGTCATGACACTCTTCATTTAGTTTCCCAGACCTGAAGAGGAGATCTGTGTAAACTTGAAAACTTGTCTTTCTCACCAATAGAAGTTGGTCCAATAAAAGATATTACCTCACCCACCTTGTCTCTCTAATAAACAAATTAAACATTTTAAATAGGTCTTCTCTGTCTGCTTATGGTTTTTTTACACTATGTTTATGCCAGAAGCCCCCTTCCAAATGGAAGAAACTCTTGCATTAGATTTTAATAACATTGATATGTTTGTGGAGATATGGTGTTAAGAAAGCATATGGTATGCAATATGTTAGGAGCATGGTGATGATGGAAGTGCATACATTGTGAAAGATTCACAAATCTGGAAAATACAGATGTCTGACTTTTGGTAAATATTTGTTACATTCAACTTATTGCATAGGAAACAGTTTTTAAAAAAGCAAATAGACGAATTAGAATGTTTAGCCCTCTGGCTGCCATAAATACTTTCTTCCACATTCATTTGGCTGGCAATGTAGAAAAATCCTGGTTAATATGACTGATACCTTTTTCTCCTTTTAAAACCTTACATAATTTTTGTGATATTAGAATAAGTATCATGAGTATATAGGACCTGATTCAACAAAGCAGTGAAGAGTGTACATAACTTTAAGTATGTAAACAATCCCATCCCTGATCAGTAATAAAGTCAGTGTTACTTATGCATGTGCTTAAGTGCTTTCCTGAATCAGGGTCACAGAGAATCAAACTTGCCTAATAAACTCAATTGCTTTTTTTGTTGTTGTTAGCATTGAAAAATTAGAATTAAACAATATATATGTTTGAGTTTCAATGAAATACTTAATACTATCTCTCATGAAATCTTGATCTCAAAGTTAATTGAAGTTGGCTGGGATCTGACACTGTGAATTTAAAAATGACTGGAAGATCATAAACAAAGGATAATGATAAACAGAAATGTATTGCTTTGGAATTGTGTAATAGAGTCCATGGGGACTGGCGTTCAACCCATTATAGTTAACATCTTCATTAATGGTACAGGAGAGTGGAGATAAAGAGTCTGTTCCTGAAGTTTGCAGAAGATGCTAAATTTCAAATGCTAGTGCAGAGAGAAAATAATACAAAGGGATCCAGAGAGGTCATAAATATGGGAAGAAAATGACAAAATGAAATTCAACTTCAAAAAAATGCAAGCTTAATATCTGAGGAGGAAAGTAATCCAAACACGCAAATGTTAGGGGAAGGAGGTAAATCATGTTCTACTTTGCCTGAGGAATCAGTCAGTATGAGTGAAGACTGGATTGCTCTATAAACCAAATTCTGTTTTCAATGGCACACATGAAACCCTAATAAGATCGACTGGATACAGAATACGTCTTTTGTAGGGATCATTAGATAGCAGAAAGAATAGAAATAAGGCTAATTTAACATCTGCTGTTAGTACGCCATCTCCCTCTTTACTCCCAAAGAAATGAATTTGTTTTGAGTCCTGAAATGCTCCTAGTTATTTACTAATATGGAGTTCAAAAGGTTTCAGAAAGTTGGTCTAGTAGTAGGGAAAATATAATTACTTAAGAACTTTATTATGTCAGAAAGCAAATTGGGAGCAGAAAGTGGTCTAGTACTTATGGCAAAAGGGCTGGAAGACCAGAGGCAAGGGCATTCAGCTACTACCTGAGCCACTTTGACAGTATCTACCTTTTTTTCCCCCCTAAAACTTCCAACCTCTGCTCCCATCAGTTCAGCTCCATCAGTAGCAGCAGTAGTAGGAGCACTAGTAGAGACAGAGCTTCAGATGGCTGATGGTGTTTCAAACACCGGGTTGCTTAATTCCTCTCATAGCTGGTCTACATGAGATGGTGCTTACAATGCCAGCAGATGCTGATGTCTTGTCAATGCCAGTGCTTCCAACATTGTTGCTACCAATGAAGCTGAAATGGTGGGAGTAACAGTGAAGATTTTAGCCAAATGTTCCTAATATAGAGAAAGCCTTAGTCACTATGACCTTAGATAAGTCACTTGACCTCTCTGACCTTGATTTAGTCAAGCCAGCTACATTTGAGCTCAGCTTTCATTGGTAAATGCATTAGAAACAAAAAAGTGAGTGCACAAAGCAAATAATCTCAAGTTATTTTCATTACTGTTGATTAATGATGCGGTGCATCCTTTGAAATGGACTGTCACAGACTGTCATGATAAGGACTTGGTGCATGAAAAGTAAATTATAAATAGACTTGGAAGGATTTAGATTTTTATCTATAAATGTCAGTAAATGTCAATTTCACTATGCACACACAAACCGACAAAATATTTTCTATTGATAATTGAAATTTACAGATAGGCAAAGTAAGAAAAATGCTGCTTGAGAACTTATTAGAGTTTGATTTAAGAATATTTACTTTGTATTGTGACAGACCCAGACCAGTGGGGTACAGGAGTCTAGTAGAGGGCAAATATACTGGTCACTGGATGAGTAGTTTTCTGTTCCCTGAGTGACCAGAGCAGGGGCTGCACTAGAGTAATCAGGAACCTGCTAGAACCAGTTAAGGCAGGCAGGCTAATTAGGACACCTGGAGCCAATTAAGAAGAAACTGCTAGAATCAATTAAGGCAGGCTAATCAGGGCACCTGGGCTTTAAAAAGGAACTCACTTCAGTTTGTGGTGTGAGTGTGAGGAGCTGGGAGCAAGAGGCACAAAGAGGTGAGAGGGTGTGCTGTTGGAGGACTGAGGAGCACAAGTGTCATCAGACACCAGGAGGAAGGTCCTGTGGTGAGAATAAGGAAGGTGTTTGGAGGAGGCCATGGGGAAGTAGCCCAGGGAGTTGTAGCTGTCATGCAGCTGTTACAGGAGGCACTATAGACAGCTGCAGTCCACAGGGCCCTGGGCTGGAACCTGGAGTAGAGGGTGGATCTGGGTTCCCCCCAAACCTCCTAGTTGACCTGGACTGTGGGTTCTCCCAGAGGGGAAGATCTCTGGGTTGTTCCCCAACCCACATGGTGAATCTCTGAGGCAAGAAAATCCACCAATAAGCGCAGGACCCACCAAGATAGAGGAGGAACTTTGTCACAGTATATTTGATATGTAATGTTGACAATGTGTTTTAACGGTTATAAACTTCAACTTTTTGAATCTCAGGTCTACTGTAATTAAATAAGCATTCTCTGACCCCTCTTATTGTCTCTCTCTCTCTCTCTCTCTCTCTCTCTCTAGGGCCGGCTCCAGTGTTTTTGACGCCCTACGCACTTCGGCGGCAACTCTACCACGCCGCTTTATTCTTCGGTGGCAATTCGGTGGCGGGTCCTCCCCTCCAAAAGGGACTTGCTGCCGAAGAGCCGGACGTGCGGCCCCTTTCCGTTGGCTGCCCCAAGCACCTGCTTGGTGCGCTGATGCCTGGAGCCAGTCCTGTGTATCTCTCTCACAATTTTGCACAACTGTGAAAATTTAAAATACATTAAAGTTGGAAAAAAATGCTTAAAAATAAAAAATATTATGTCAAAAAGTTTTAAAAAAATAATCTGTCAAGCCTAATTATAAACTAGTCCCAAACGAAAAAAATGTTAGGCCATTGAGAGTAGTAAAAGGGAATAATATTGATAAAATGTGTATTGCAACATTATTGTAATGTATTCTAGCTAATGGAGATAATTAGTCATATTAGCATGGGCCAGGATAAATCTTGACTAAGTTTTTTATTCATAGATTTGCAGCTGAATGTTTCCATTGAGCAAACATCTTATGACTTTGAAGGAAAATATTTGTGTGTGCTGTATGTCAATATTTCAATAGTATGAGATTTTCCACTGGTCCATGGTACATAAAATACTGGTTTAGCTGGAAACGTGTCCAGTACAGTAAAAGAACTGGATTTGTTTTTTCTGAAGTCTCATTAATAATATTTTAAAAATATGTAATGAAATGCCTTTTAGGTACCACTGCTATTATTAATCGTGCTATAGTAGGGTTACGACAGAAAATAGTTCACAAGACCATAAGAAATATTGCTTCAATATTAGCTAAGCAAAATCAACAATATATACCCTAAATGACAGGAAAGAAACGACTAAAAACACTTTTTTTACTGCAGAAATTATTTCAGAGATCAGACTGGCAGAATGAAATAAACAAGTTCAGTATTATCTTATCTTGGTTCAAAATGAAAAGCTTTAATCTTAAATGTTATTATTCCTTCTCTTTTCACAAGCAGTAATTCCATCATACAAATTTAAAAAGGAAACGGTAAAAATCTACTAGAAAGAGATGCTGGAATTCTTGGCAGTGGATGGTAAAGTACGTGGAGGGGAAGACAACCTTCCTCTTCCCCCCACACACAGCTTGTGCTTCTATATGGACCATTCTGATCCATATAGAGCCGTCCCTCCCCCGCTCTAAACTTTTGTGTTGAGTGCAAGGTAAGGTGCCACAGGGTGTGTGCATTTTCAGGGACAGTCTCAGGTTTGCTCTTGCCACTCATTCTTTATTATTTATTGATCTCAGGCCTGGATTAAGATAAATATGGGGAAAACCACACATGAGAGTTCTCCTGTACCATGGCCTTCACCCATGATTGGTGTGGTAGTGGCTGGGTCTCTGTGACTGGTTCTATCAGGACCTCTCTGCCCTCTGCAGGAGGCATCAGTGCCCTCATACCACCTGTTTAAAGAAAACCCAGTTAGGTCTGGTTACTAATGACACTTAGTCCTCCAGAGGCCTAGAAAGGCTAGGAGGAGACACTAGCTAATAGGGAGCCAACAGAGCAGTAAGAAGGCTTGCCTGCTTCCTCTGAAGGGCAGTGCTGAGTGAAGAGCTTGTCAGTATTAGCCCAGGGCCCTGAACTAAACACTGTGACTGAGTTATTTGTGTAAAGGCACAGACAGCCAAATCTTGAGTTCGTTTATTGTTAACCATTTAAGACTGATGCCAAGCTCATAGCTCGGGTGGTTCTGCTACAGACTGGCTTCCACAGTTTTCCTTTACCAGCTGTTACTAGGAGAAGCAGTACTGCACCTCCTTTATAGCACCCCTTCCTTGCCTCCCCAATGACCCAGAGGAGACAGCAGCCATGGCTGGGAAGGACTCCCTCTGCCTTCCGTAGCTGCCCAGGGGCCTTCTTCCCCTCTGAACCAATGGTGGTAGTCTTCTTTCCCTCCATTCCAGCTGGGAAGGAGGGGGCACCTGGCCTCCCAACCATGGCAACATAATCCCTTGGGCAAAGTGCCCCCCCAAATACCAGGGGCATGGTCTGCTCTGGTGTTTGAGCATGGGACCAGGCAACTTCCTAACCAGCTCTAGCATCTGTTGTGCCACCTTCAGCCGGAAGCTGTCTGCAGACCCAGCATCAGGATCAACATGGCCATTACACGTGAGTCACATTTTTAGGTTTATCTTCATGACTGTGAGGGCTAGAGACTTACTTGGTTAGTGTTAATAAAAGCAGAGATTCTGACTTCATATGACTCTGGTACCTATGATTTAATCTGACTCCTACTGGTCGTCTTACAATTCCACAGGCTTCCAGGGTCTGTTTATGCGTAGTGGCTTTTTGAAAAAAATAAATCACTGGTATTTAGCCATTTGTTTCTGGAACATTATCTTCAGCAAACCATGTAGTGTCCACCTTGGGATGTAAATCAGGATAAAATAGTACACTACATCACTGCTTGGAAATAATTAGTCAAATGGATGGTGTAATCACCAACAGGACAATACATCTTTTGTGGGGGAAGAAAAATATAAAATCCTTCCAGAAATCTTGAAAAAATTCTTACATTGGATTTGTAAAAGTTCCAGCTGTGAGAGGCTTGAACTAGATAGCCCAAAGTCAATGCCTGTGGTTGTGTGATATGTGAGGAGGACAAACTCCAGCTGGCTACTATCAGGGCTACTAGAGGAATTTTGGGCTTATTTACTTGGTAGAACATTCCTCAGGAAAGAGGACATCACTTGTCTGTCCTTTTCTCTGAAACCTACTTGCTTCTTTAATTTCTCAATGTCTTAATTTTATTATACTGCAGAATTCCTTTCCCAAATGTCTATCCAGAGTGACTGTTCTTAAATCAACAGAGTGCTTGTTAAGCCTATGAAGTATTAGGATGGGAGAAGGGGCTGCATTTTTCTGCCTCCCACTTGTGTTCTCTCAGCAGCCAGAGGCTATTAAGACCCAGAATTACAAGATATTGGAACATTTTTATTAGCTGGTGGAGGGGAGATGGAAATTCAATGATGGTGGGTGTATACTATGTCTATGCTGTCTCACTGATGTTTAGAACTATTATGTCAGCTTTCAGATTTGGTTTGTGAGTGTTAATGCTAACTGTTTTATCCTAGTGGCACATCACTAAAGAGATTTTTTGTGCACTCATATTGAAATGTCCCTCTTCTCCTAACCGTTGCTAAATTTAATCAGTTTTATGTTTATGGTGGTGACACCAACATATTATTTAATCTGTGTATTAGATGCTTCTTTCCTGGCCAGATTCTTGAGTCTGGCTGAGCTGTACTTGGTGCGGGACAAGGGTATTTGTGTAGTAGTGGTGAGGAGGTGGGTCTCAGTCACCAGAATAATAAAGAGCAGCTTTTAGGCTTCTCCAAATTACAGCAGTTAGAGTGGTTCCCTGGGGACTGCTCCTCCAAATGGGGATGCACTTGGCTCTGTCCAAAGCCCCTCCATGAATGCCAGCAAGGGAATCCTCTACATCTGCTCTGTTAGGGTAGCTTTCCATCCCCTTTGAGCTGCCAGAGTAGCAGAAAGGGGACAGAATCTGGCCCTATAATGAAGCGACAACTCACCAGTGCAGCACCTCCTGCCGGTTGTCTGGGAATTAGCTCTTTTCCAGCATATGGAGCGCCCTCTGCAAGCTGGTTTCTCACCTACCACTGGCCCCGTGTCCCTCCCAGACCCCGGTACCTCTTTACCTTGGTTCTGCCCCCAGCAGTACCCCCTTACTCTGGGTTTCCCCTCCCAGGGGAACCCCCAACCCTTTAAACCCACCTTGCCTCAGTGGCTACTGCCAGTCATCATCTAGCCCCCTTTCATTGGGGCAAACTGCAGTCTGTAAAGGCCACTCATCATTGGCAAGGGGGTAGGACCTGCTGCCTCTGCCTAGTCCCAGGCTGCACCTCTGTAGCCCTAGTACCTTCCTTAGGCCTTGCACAAGGCCTGCAGCCTGGCGAGTTGCAAGGCTGGAGGTCCCCAGCACTACTCTACCTCAGGTACCCTTTTCTCCCAGGCAGCCAGGTCCTTCTCTCTCTCCAGAGGTAGAGAGAAACTGACTCAGCTCCTGGCTCACAGCCCTTTTATAGGGCCAGCTGTGGCCTGATTGGGTGTGGCCCAAGCTGTGGCTGCTTCCCCAATCAGCCTAGCTTGGCTGCTTTTAACCCCTGTTCCCCAGGAGTGGGGCAGCTGCCCCACTACAGGCCCTGTCAGGGTTCCCTCTCCACTCTGAACTCTGGGGTACAGATGTGGGGACCCGCATGAAAGACCCCCCTAAGCTTATTTCTACCAGCTTAGGTTAAAAACTTCCCCCAAGGCACAAATTCTTCCTTGTCCTTGGATGGTATCACTGCCACCACCAAGTGAGTTAGACAAAGATTCAGGAAAAGGACCACTTGGAGTTCCTGTTTCCCCAAAATATCTCCCCCAAGCCCCTTCATCCCCTTTCCAGGAGAGGCTTGAGAATAATATACCAACCAAATAGGTAAACAAGGTGAGCACAGACCAGACCCTTGGGTTTTTAGGACACTAAAAACCAATCAGGTTCTTCAAAGCAGCACTTTATTATAAAGAAAAAAAGTAAAAGAAGCGCCTCTGTAAAATCAGGATGGAAGGTAATTTTAAAGGGTAATAAGATTTAAAACACAGAGGATTCCCCTCTAGGCAAAACTTCAAAGTTACAAAAAACAGGAATAAACCTCCCTTTTAGCATAGGGAAAATTCACAAGCTAAAAGATAAGCTAACGCATTTCCTTGCTATTACTTACAATTTTTGCAATCTTGGATGCTTATTTCAGGCAGGGTTTTAGGAGATGGTTTTTCCTGCCCTGGTCCCTCTCTGTCCCAGAGAGAGCAACAAAGAGCACAAACTAAACCTCCTGCCACAGATTTGAAAGTTTCTTCTTCCCTTATTGGTCCTTTTGGTCAGGTGCCAACCAGGTTATTTGAGCTTCTTAACCCCTTACAGGTAAAGGAGGGATTTTATGCCACTCTTAGCTATATGTTTATGACAGGCCCCCCTCTGTTTTATTTATAATAACATTTTAAACGTGGTACTCAAAGCACTTGCCATCTTAGTTGGTTCTGGAGTATGGTGCATATGCAGTGCTACCATTTTAAAGTAGTGGATGGACAAGTGCGTTCCAGGATTGTTCCACTCTAACGGAAGTGAGAAAGAAACAGAGTAAATGGTAATAAAAAGGACTTTGAGCTGAGTGAATGAGCGGATATGATTGTCAAAAGGAATACAGTAATGTAAGATCGGTCTTCTTAATGAATGGCACAAAATGAGCTCAGACTAGCTACGGGAATAAAGGGAAACAAGAAGACTTTTTATCAATACATTAGAAGCAAGAGGAAGCCCAAAGACAGGGTAGGCCCATTGCTCAGTGAAGAGGGAGAAACAGTAACAGGAAACTTGGAAATGGCA
>NW_020664372.1:3842982-3886134 GCF_002925995.2 Terrapene triunguis | reverse complement strand
TTCACACATACAGAATGGGAAGAGACTGTCTAGGAAGGAGTACGGCAAAAAGGGATCTAGGAGTTATAGTTGACCACAAGCTAAATATGAGTCAACAGTGTGATGCTGTTGCAAAAAAAGCAAACATGATTCTGGGATGTATTAACAGGTGTGTTGTGAGCAAGACACGAGAAGTCATTCTTCCGCTCTACTCTGCGCTGGTTAGGCCTCAACTGGAGTATTGTGTCCAGTTCTGGACACCGCATTTCAAGAAAGATGTGGAGAAATTAGAGAGGGTCCAGAGAAGAGCAACAAGAATGATTAAAGGTCTTGAGAACATGACCTGTGAAGGAAGGCTGAAAGAATTGGGTTTGTTTAGTTTGGAAAAGAGAAGACTGAGGGGACATGGTAGCAGTTTTCAGATATCTAAAAGGGTGTCATAAGGAGGAGGGAGAAAACTTGTTCACCTAAGCCTCTAAGGATAGAACAAGAAGCAATGGGCTTAAACTGCAGCAAGGGAGGTTTAGGTTGGACATTAGGAAAAAGTTCCTAACTGCCAGGGTGGTTAAACACTGGAATAAACTGCATAGGGAGGTTGTTGAGATATTTGGATATTAGATAAATATCTCTGGAGATATTTAAGAGTAGGTTAGATAAATGTCTATCAGGGATGGTCTAGACAGTATTTGGTCCTGCCATGCGGGCAGGGGACTGGACTCGATAACCTCTCGAGGGCCCTTCCAGTCCTAGAATCTATGAAAACAATTTCAAGAGAGGTTTGCTCTGTTCTCAACATTCTTTATTACACTCAGAGTAACTAGCCTGATGGAGGGATCCATATTGCATATTTTTGTCCTTCCTTTTCTATGCAATGGCACCTGTTTCCTTTGGATCTGTAGATATTTTTCTTAAAAAGTCAACAGTAGATGGGAAATCATTGAATGATTCCTGCAAGTTTACAAAAGTAGAGTCAGTATAGAACCTCTACGTGGAGTGATTCTGGCTGGATGCAGTGCTGCTTTGGTGAGCAAGGCAGTTTTAGACCTGGTTGGGGGTGGGGATCTGTTTAATAGGCTTTTTCTGGAAACTTATTTTGTAGGGGGAGAGGCTGAGAGAGCAGTTGTGGGTTGGTGAGTGATTGCAAATGAGCTGACAGTGCTGAGCCAGGTAACTGGGGTACAGTGAACTTAATGAAGCAAGCAAGTGAGGTCTTGCAGATGATAAAAAGAGCAGTGTGGGGGGAGAAGGAGGAGAAGGGAGAGATCTGTGTTTAGAATATCTACCAAGGATATCAAGGCAGTCCAGTGTGGAAGATATACCTATTTCTCTATAGAGAACAAGAGCACTATCAGTAGAGAGAGATAAAGTCATCAGGTATCATAGTGATAAGCTGAGTAAAAAACATTAGGCAGGTAGATCACTGAATAACTGGATTTGGATAGGGATGAAATAGAATGGAAGAATGTGGCAACAAGGCAGAGTTTAAGGGAAACACATATGGAGGCATTAAACTTGGACACCAACAATAGATATTCCACTTTTTGAGACCGAGGTAGCCCAAGGTTAGAATCCCAAGAACAAATAGTAGTCCCACAAGCCATTAGATGAAAATACATGGACTGAAAGGGAGTGATGAGAGAAAGAAAAGACAAATAACTTGTCTGGTAACTTAATAGTGGGGGAGGGGGGGGAAAGGTGGCATTAATTGTTTGAGTGAAAGGTCAGTGAATGGAACCAATGACAGTGGTGGCAACTGCACTGTTTTCCCCTTTAAAAATGCTCATTAGTGGGACTCTGTTGGGGAGCTGTTGGGGAGCATTAGTGTAAGAGGCATATTATGTTCTTCATCAGTAAGCTCTCCAAGAAGACTGTATCGCTGCGGTTCTGTCATTACATCTTATCAGCTGAATTACTGGTTATTTAGGGCTTTGAAAACTTGTTTGCTTACATCGTATTGCACAAATGTTTGCTGTGTGATAAAATTAGCACAGTGAATGTTAAAATAATCTTCTAGGATGACTCTAGGGGCATGGAAAGAGAATGTCACATACATCTAGTATTAAAGAGAGGCTGAAGATAAGAAGCTATGGTACATGCAGAAGTGTGTCAGGTTAATCAGACCAGGAGAAGTAGGCTTTATTGTCAAATAAAAAAATAATAGGCCAAATCCAAATACAACAAAGTTTCTCTCAGAGAATGAATTGGCCTAAGGTGTAGCTCACTTCTGTAAGTGCCCGAGAGGGGCAGAGGAGACTAAATAAATTAATTAATTAAAAATGATTCCCCTTTAGAAGTCATGAGATTTCGGGCCCTGTCCTCTGAGCTGCTGAGCACTCTTTTAAAAGGTGAATGTTTTCAAATCCCATTGGCTTCATGGTGAGCTGAGAGTGTTCAGTACCTTTCAGGAACAGGGGTCTTGTGAGGCTACTTTGCTGTCCTCTAATAAAGCACTTTTTGTAATGGAAACATGCAGGTCAATGGCGTGGACTCTCTATGCCTGGTAAAACCAGTGGGAAAGGAGTCTGGGGGGAGAATACTTAAAATGCCCCTCACACTATGTTCCCCAAACCATTCCATCAGGAGTGTTGGAAAGGGAGGTGGGGCTAGGTTTGACCCCTTAAAGGAAAGGGCTGTGGTTTTACCCTGGGTCCCACATCTACCTTGAGAGCCTTAGATACTTCAGGAAATCCACTTGGAACAGAGGCCATCTGCATGTCAAACCCATGCCTATGTGCCAGCTCTAGTGCCCTTTCCCCTTCCAGTTCCTCAGCAGCACAGCTCTGACAGAACCATACTGCCAGGGCTTCCTCCTTCCACCCTGGGCTCTGACATCCCCATCAATGAGACTCCCTAGTCTGAAGTGGCCCTGCCTCATGTTGCATTACCTTTGCAGCAGATTTATAGTTGATTGTGTCAGTGGGACTACAAAACTACCAGCATTGTCTCATTGTTTCTTTGTGTCCCCAGTCTGCTTGGTTCCACCTGTTGTCTTGTCTTCTATTTAGATTATGAGATCTTTGGGACAGGGACAATCTTTTAATTATATGTTTGTTCAGTGCCAAGCAGCATAAAAAGTCACAATAACTATAAAACATTGCAACACATGTGATTGCTGTGTGTGAAGCTCAAAGCAAGGCAGATGTGGAACATTCATTAGAACAGCAATCATTAAATCTTAGCAATTTTAAGTTCGTGATTTTAAATATTTTGCATGCTTTTCATAGAGAACATGTCAAGTCAGCTAACACTTCAATTTTGCTTGTGGAAAAGTTACACTTTCTTTATTTAAAGATGCATAGCTACTTACATGAAAATTAATGGAAGATAGTGACTGAAGTTTCCCAATTTTCTTGTTGCTAGGCCAATGAAACATAGCAATGGTCTCTATTGTTAATTTAAGGAAGATAATCTAACCATATGATTTGCGGTGGTATAAGTCAAAATAATGCAGCCCTCCTTTCCCACTTTCCTGCCTACTCCAATACACAGACAAACATGCACTCTCACAACAATGCCTCCCTGAGTGTTATGCTTAAAATCCTAAATGTAGTTTTCAGTTAGATTCAGATCCTTCACTACTCTATTAGCATATTGTAGGAGCCCTGTGAGTATCACTTAACTATTTTTAAATGAAGTGAACGCTGTAGTATTGAACTTAGCCTGTGCTTTGATAGCATTACTTGATTTGTATCAGATGCTGTGTACTTTATTACTTTGTGTAAGAGCAGTCCATAATCTAATTTCGATCGATCTGCTAGTTTACTAAATTATCCTGCAAGCAAACTCCACTCAAATTAACACCAATAATTTTTAAACTGCAGTTCAGTTTACAGGAACACAATCAGCAATAGAGGAGGCGTGAAAGCTTGTGGATGTTTGGATGTTTATAAAAGGCCACATTTATAATTATGCATAAGATCCTATAGGACCTTTCAATAAAAAAAGTAAATAAATTTATATTTGCAGAAATGTATCATTTAAAAATATGTTCTTCCTATTCATCTGTTCTGTAAACTTCATGGGTTCAATGGGGAGGTGAAGGATACACAGACTACTACAAACCTCAGGTTGAATTAGACACTTCTGATGCCATTACACAGTGAGATATTTCTTCTCTTGACCAGCCAGGTCAGCAACAGTTAGAACCCTACATAAAGTTAGAGAGTAAATTCTGCCGACTCATTCTGATAGGCATGGAAACAATTGTCTGGGCAGAGAGAACTAGGGTCTGGAATAGGATAGGAATGGGAACAGCCAGTGTTGGAGGAGAGAGCTTAAACTGAAGTTCATTTTGTGGAGTAATTGTTTCAACTACCAATAAATGCAAACCACACAAAGAGGGGACATTTGGTGTGTATGCTGACTGTGTAAATTCCCTTCAGAGCAGGATGGGAACTTCACTTGCTTACAGTTACCTTGTTCTTATTTATAATTACTGATGGAACTTTACTTTAAATGTGGCATATCAAGCAGGAACATATGTAAGGAAGTGATCTTAACAAGCAAAACACCCCTAATGCATCCACGCGTTACCATGCTACTTCCTCCTGCTTTAACAACGGAACTCATTTCACAGCACAGGAACCACACCAAGCCAAGTGCCAAAATAACCACAAGAATATGTAGCAAGGCAAAACAGATTCACCAAAATTTATATAAACCTCGGTGTGTGCTTTGATCATCTGTTTTACAATGTAAAAATCTGAGGTTGTCAGGTGGTAAAATAGTTCTTTATTATGAAAGAAATGTAAAAAGCCTTATAACTAGTAATTTGCAAATTCTCATATTCACAAGCCACACTGGTACCTAAAGAGATAGTGGGCCAGATCCCCACCTACTGTAAATCAATGTATTTCCATTGACTTTTAATGCAGCTATGTTGATGTTGCTCAAGTGTGAGGATCTGGCCCCACACTTCTAAGTGTTATAGCAGCATCTGTAATTCATAAACAGGATCTGTTGGCATCAGATGATAAACTCCACGGAGTTTACATTGTCTCCTTCTGTTTGGAAATGAACTACAGAAGCAGAATGTCTCATGATTCACATCCTACCCCTCAGATTTCTCTCTATTATTGCAAGACTGCCAGTGCACACATTTTTATGAAGGTAAGGACTTTATGCAGGGAAGTTTCTTCCTGTCTTTCCCTCATGTTTATTTTTAAAATATTGATTGAAATTTTTAACATTGCAGCATGTAGTCAAAAATTCAATACCGTTTTTAAGTTCTTTTGTCTCACTCCTCCTAAATTTGCCTGAGTTTGAAAGAATGTCTGGGAATGAAGCCTTCACATTGACTTTGGTAACCCTCTTGTACAAGCAGCTTACTTTGGATGCAACTCAAACAGCAAAAACTCACAGTATCAACTCTCTGTCAGAGTTCAGGTCAACTGCACCTGTATTTCTCCTCAGTGGTCCAGCCGGGGCATCCACTCCCAAGCTTCCTGCTCCCCAGCTGTTCCCTGTCTTGGGTGGAGAACTGCATCCCTCTCCCTTCCAACCAGCATATTTACATGCTGTACAATTCCTTGTCTATACCAGTCTCAAAGCTGGTCCGCCACTTGTTCAGGGAAAGCCCCGGCCGGGCCGCTTTGTTTACCTCCCGCATCCACAGGTTCGACAGATCGCAGCTCCCACCCGCCGCAGTTTGCCGCTCCAGGCCAATGGGGGCTGCAGGAAGGGCGGCCAGCACATCCCTCGGCCTGCGCTGCTTCCCGCAGCCCCCATTGGCCTGGAGTGGCGAACCGCAGCCAGTGGGAGCTGCGATCGACTGAACGTGGGGACGCGGCAGGTAAACAAACCGGCCTGGCCCAGCAGGGACTTTCTCTGAATAAGCGGCGGACCGGCTTTGAGAACCACTAGTCTACACTGTGTTATCTTCAACAGAGAAAGGCTGTCCAAACAGAACCTGCTTGCTTTTTCTTTACAATGGTTAATGGGTATAATTGCTACAGTTATACGGTACCACACAGCACTTCCTGTGCAAGACTTACCTTTGTTACAGTAAAAGCACTATAGAGAAAACATGTTAAAAACAATAAAAGAACCTACAGGCATGCTAATAAGCTTACCAGACATCACCCTAACATGGATTCTGGCAGGAGCAGTCCTTTAACATCCCACCAAAGGGGATTACTTGTGGTTACAAGTTCATCACAGCTTCACCTAAGTACAAGCACTCAGTCTTATGAGGCCTCAGTAGGCCCAGTGCTGCCAACCCTTTCCAAAGGATTGGGTCTCGCCATGGACCAGGGGTCTTATCTATTTTCTGGATCAGAAAGAAGGCCATGAGCCAGTTTTTGGATAAATAGCTTAGCCTCACCCCTTTTATTTTGTCTGTTGGCCCCTGGAGAATGCAGGTTGAACTCGTATATGCATACCTTTCCATGGCATGGCTTCAAAAGGTTGATAATTGAGGAAATACACGAGCATCCCCCTCCCTACTGAAGAAGGTCCATACAGTAACACATACACAATTGCATTTTTAATACAATGGACCCCAAAGGTATTAACCCTAATCCAATACATTTTAATTTAATTCAATAAAGTTTATCTTAATTCCATAAGGTATGTTTGGGATATTGTCAGTCTGCCACATTCACTTCATAGATCCATCAATGCCTATTAGCCAGGATGGGCAGGGATGGTGTCCCTTGCCTCTGTTTGCCAGAAGCTGGAAATAAGCAACAGGGGAGGGATCACTTGATGATTACGTGTTCTGCTCATTCCCTCTGGGGCACCTGGCATTGGCCATTGTCGGTAGACAGGATACTAGGCTTGATGGACCTTTGGTCTGACCCAGTATAGCCATTCTTTTGTTCTTATGCTCTTTAAGGAACCAATGGGAAAAATATTCGGCCCAAAGGGTTTATGCTGCAACATTCTGAACACCTCTTGGAGTGGCTGAATTCCATCAGTTCCCATTGATTTCAGTGGGAGTTGAGAACTCTTGCTATCTGCAATAAATGCTCTATCCTTACTCAAGGCAAATCTCAAATGAATATAATGGGAGGGAGCAAGGACCAGAGGGTTAATCTGACTCCCATTAAATCAACAGAAAGACTCCAGAACAGATTTTCTGTTTTGTTCTAGCACCTTTGTGCAGCTCAGGCAACACAGATCAGCCCTGAAAATCAAACATCTATAACCAGTTCCCTGACAGCATTCACACTCTGCTGCACTGAGAAGAAAATTGACCTGGCACAGAGCGTGGGCTACTGATTTTTATGGGAGTTGGATCAGGTACTAGGTAAATTAAACAACAGCATCATTGTGATCTTAGGGAAAATCTTGATAGCGGTTCAGTATAACATGGTATCGGAGTGACAGGAGAACATCACTGCCATTTTGTGACAAGAAACAAAGAAAAAGGTGGTTCAATGTCAAAGAACGTAATACAGAAAAATTCTGAGTTAGCTAAAATTCTACATGTCTAACTCACAGAAAACACTGTAAAATGATCAAATATAATCCATTTAATTTGAGTTACAGTCAATTTTCAAGATTGGAAAATAAAGTATTAGATGTAACTTCAATGAGAAACAAGTTGAGATCAAAGTTGTCCCCTTTATTTTTCATCCTTTACTTTTCCTCCCTGCTTGTTGGGCTGGCATTGTGATGACAGTTGAAACGTTTGGGGTTTGCTTTGTGCAATGATTGAAAAAAGAAAGATAGAGTTGAGTTCCATCTCACCCTCACAGCCCGTTATCTAGCCATCTCTCCCAACTGCATAAAATACATATTGATCAGGACAACAATCCCATGACACAGCACAGGGCAGATGAGTGATTATCCACAAACAACCTCTTGAGTGGAAAGAGCAGAAACACTCAAGAGTAATCTTCCCTAGTTGTAGTTGGCAAGTGGGTTAACACAACCTTTGTGGTCAGTTGGCTTCTACATGCTGTAAAAAGAAATTTGTCCATGTTGTGAACCATAGTTTCCATATTTAAAAAAGAAAGTGGGGTTTTAAATTACAAGAATGCAAGCAAGAGCATCTCACAATCAATTGTAAATGACATAATAGATTTCTCAAATTTTATTAAAATGTGTTCCCATGCTGAGACCTTTTGGCCTGGAGCAAATATTTATGGCAGAGTCATAGAGCCATGAAAATACAAGTTTATACTGGAAAGACTGACACAGCTTGGATTACAACAGTGCTAATGAATGTAATAAGATAGTTTAAAAGTTGCCAAGGAATAAGTTGACTCATGGTCCTCAAAGGAGGAGCAGGGCAAAATTTTTTGGATAGATTGCAGAATTGTATTACTACAGATGATGAACAAAAAGGATAGAACCCAGCTTTAATGTCAGATCTCTGGTTGAGTCTGTGCTCTGTGGCTCCGAGAGAGAGAGAGAACTTTTTTACATGTACACTGAACAAGTTTAACGTGGAAGTCCACAACACTTTAAGCCAGGAATCCTGTGATGGCATTTTTAGTACATCTGAAGCCAAATGCTGCTATTCTTACTACTTGTGTGAATAAGGTGATCAGAATTAGGTCTTTGAGCTTGAAGAGAATGCTCTAATGAACCTTTTCTAGATTAGTGAAAAAGAAAAAGCAGTGATGGGATGGTCGGCCAAATTTGGTAAAGAAATGCATGCTCTTATGGTAGCATATGGTCTAGAAGCAGAGTGACATCGAGATGAATCAGTATTATAGATGAGATTTGTCTCCAGAAAAATTCATCTTAATTCTGTTAATACAGCCTTTTCTCACTAAACATCATTAGAACAGAGTTCTACCGAATGGTAGAAACATATGACCCTTTGGTCCCCCATAGTTCCCACAGGTCCAAATTTCACTGATAAGGAACAAAATTTGTACTGTGAATATGGAAAAATTATGGTATGTGTGTGGGGGGATGTTCCTAGCAAATGTATTATGTGCTTTTTCTGGTTATAAAAAGATATCTAGTTCTTTATTGAGTAATTGTAAAGTTGGGATTTAATGACAGCAATAAATCCTAAGGTATCAGTAATCAGTTCTCCACTTCTAAACCTTCTACTTCCTTTGTGAAGTGTGCCCGGAATATTTTACAGCCTTTTTGCTTTTCTGCATGGAACTCCAGAAAGACAATCTGGTGCTTGCTGCTGCCCTGGGGGAACCCTCATTTATGCTGGTGGTGAGTCCTTACTTGCACAAGTAGTTGATCACCAACAGAGCCACAATCAGCCTTTTTGTTTCTAAATCTGCTATACCCGGTCTGAAAATGCCTCATATTCTCAATTATTTTAAATGTAAGGAATGTAAGCTTTTCCAGAACCACCAGAAAATGTAGGACCAGTTAGTAATGTCTCCATAGCCTTTGTACACTTCTTAAAGTATCAGAGGGGTAGCCGTGTTAGTCTGGATCTGTAAAAAGCAACAGAGAGTCCTGTGGCACCTTTAAGACTAACAGAGGTATTGGAGCATAAGCTTTCGTGGGTGAATACCCACTTCATGCATCTGACGAAGTGGGTATTCACCCACGAAAGCTTATGTTCCAATACATCTGTTAGTTTTAAAGGTGCCACAGGATTCTCTGTTGCTTTCTTAAAGTATACTATTCATGCAAAATCTAGACAGTATCTGATCTCAACTGTATCATTGTCTTTGGATACATATATATAATATAAAGAAAGAGATTGAGAAGCTAGTTGTTCTCACCACAGCACAAAATCAGCTTTCCTTCTGTATTGTGTATGTATGTTAGAATGGATATAGTTCTTCATATCTATATCCATAGGTGCAGATACCACCTGCATGCAAATATATTTTACTTGAATGCAAGAGATTATAGATATATATTTTATTTGAATACAGAAGGAAAGTTGATAGGCTTTGGTGAGAATATCAAATCTATTCTGCGTAAATGAAACTAATGTCTACTCAAATACTTCTGCTACAATGCAGTGGTGACCACAATAAACCAGAGCAATTGACTATAATATCCTTGCATATTTTTCTATCTAAAGGAAAATATATAATATGCATTGTTAAAGATTCTGATTTCATATATTAACATTAACATATACTCTGTGTATAGTGTAATTTTAAAAAAACGTAATTGTATTTGAAGGTTCTGGGTGCTGTTTGCCCTTGGTATAATATAGTACTGAAATTTATTCTTCTGTGCAGTTTTCTGCATCTACAGCAGTTACACCTGACTCTCTGCGGCATCCCAGGTCTATCAGACTGATAAAAGCCTCAGGCAGAGCAAGAAAAATCCTGGATACATTGACTAGGCAACACAGCAAATACACACCCAGGCTGGCTTTCTTTCTCCCTCTCGCTATCTCCCATTATTTTCCATAGTATAGCATCTGTGTTCAGCTCGGTAAATATGAATAGGATGTGACAGATGCAGGAGAAGCCAGTGTTAATAAAAACCCAGGGTTTCTGCAATATGGAATCAAGTCTGCAAGTGTCCAGTGTTTTCTCTGTGCACTCATGGTGAGATAACAAACTACAAATTTTATCAAGGGACCATAGACAAGAGAGACATAGCAGTTGCAAAGTAAATTTTAATCTGAATGTATAAAAATATTAGTTTACAGATGTAAAGCATCTGGAACCCCATAGAATGTTTACAATATTATTTTAATATTCTAGTCTATATAGGTTCTTATATCAAGCTTATACCGTAGTACCTGAGTGTTATGATGAAGCTATGGATCGATATAGTCATACACCTATATGGATGGTTAGCAAAAACCCCTTAATGTTTTAGCACTATTAAAATAACATGAAGAGGTCATATTTCATCATGATGCATGAGAAAGCAGGCAGGCAACTCCCATTATTGTTAATGAGTTATAATTGTGTGCATGCATACAGTAATTCCCAGTGCAGCAGTCTGAAAATTTACCTCCAGGGGATCTATCTTGGAACTGACAAATGCCTGAAAATTAAAGAGTCAAAGGTAAAACTCCCTCCTGCAGCCTGCCCAGATATTGCAGGGGTTTCCAAACACTGTAAGATTTTATACACCATGCAGCAGATGATAGAAGCTTAGAATGAATTAAATATGGAGCTCGAACCCTAAATCAGAATGTTTGTGTTTAGTAGGATGGGAGGTGTTGGATGTGGGGGGAGCGGTTGTGTTATTAGATCCTCTTAAGCCATGTCATTTTGAAATGAAATTGTGCTTTTTATGCACATTTATTTCAAAGTTTGCAACCTACTATGGGACTAAGAGTAACTATTAGTTGCCTCTACATCAGTACTGTAGGAAAGGGATTTCTATAAGAATAGATCTGGGTAGGTAGGCAGAAGACAATGAAGATCTTCAATATTTTAATAAATATCTCAAATTCTAAACTTTTTTGATAATACATACTATAGGGAACCTTCCAACTGAAAATGTATATGGCCTTCTTGTACACAAATCCCCTAAAGTAGTATTTACTGACTTTCAGAAAGCAATCTTACATATATTAATTTTGAGCAGTGGGTTGGTTTGGTTTGCAAAGCTGAAGTGTCAAAAAACAATCTCTGTGATAGACTGATGAAGCAGAGTTTGAGAAGACAGTCCATATGAGTTCACCTGCCTATTGCACTTCCCAGCTTTTTCTGCGACATCCATCCCTGTCCCCCTCTCCTATCCACTGTTCTGTACAGTCGATATGACTTACTACAGCCCAAGACATAATACAGATAAATCCCTTCCAAGTCTGGTGTAAGTAAAATGTTCCTTTAGTTGTTAGGTCAGGGGAAACTGGCCTCTTGCATCCTCACAGACTAGAAGTGCTGCAGCCTCAATCAGTGTTGTAAGAGGTCTCTTTCCCCTGATTATCCTCCTAAGATGGAATCCTCAATGATGAGATAGAGTCCTGCTCTTCTCCCTGGAGGATCTCCCTTTCAGAGCTCTTAGACACAGAAAACTTTTTTGGACTACTGGCTCTTGCCCAGATAATGGACAATCAGTCAGGGGGAGCCTGTCCCTTTTGTTACAACTTTAAGGGATACACTGAGTAAGGTCATAGTCATTTTTTCTTACCAGCTTGATTACTTCTTCCCAGGGAAAGAAGCAGACCTCATCACCTGAGGTGTTACCAGGGAAATGTACACCTCCCCAATAGTGAGCAGCCTCCAAAATGCTTCTGGAGCTTCTGCAAGCTAAAAACAACAGAAGCTGCCTTAGTTTGGGTAGACCTGAAACAGTTTAAGAAAGATTTGAGCTGGAATTTTCTTTACAGCTTTTCTTTCCATCAATTTGAACAGAAATAAATCAAATTAATTCTCTAATTTATTCTTCTATATGTGAAGATAATGGTAATAAAATGATTGCTAATATATTGATAATTTAAATAACTGCATTACTGTATTTTATTTAAACTGTACTTTTTTTCTAAAGTTTTTCTTGTCAACTTAATTGACTTTTTGAATCTGTTTTCAATTGTGTTCAAAAATTCTATAAGAAATCAATAATTCATTTTAAATAATACTAACTTGTAGGAAAATCAACCTCAGGATATAGGACTCAAAGTTTCAAACAAGGATATCTTAAAATTGGCTCCCAAATCAACATTTAGTTGCCTGAATATAAATGGACTGCTTTGCAGAAGTATGGAGCACACCCAATTCCTACTGAAATTAGTGAGATTTGTGGGTGCTCAATGCCTCTAAAAATCAGTCCAGGCCTATGTAGGTGCCTAAATATGGATTTAAGGAACCAAGTTTAGGCAACTAAGTTGGAAAACGTTGGCTTATGGCTCTTCTTAGAGTATGTCTATGCTGCAATTAAATACCCACAGCTGGCCCATGTCAGCTGACTTGGGCTCCCAGGGCTTGGACTACAGGGCTGTAAAATTGCAGTGTAGATGCTCATGCTCGGGCTGGAGACTGAGCTCTGGGATGTCGCGACGGGGGAGGGTCCCAGAACATGGGCTCCAGCCCAAACCTGAATATCTACACCACAATTTTATAGTCCTGCAGCCTGAGCCCAAGTCAGCTGACACAGGCCAGCCATGGGTGTTTAATTGCAGTGTAGACATACCCTTAGAGAACTAAAGGTCTTTGATCATAAAGATACCATAGGTGCATTTAGTTCTACTAGTAACAAACCTAATCTTGATTAGAGAATCAAACATTTTAATTCATATAGAAGATGAATCACAGTGTTAATTTCATAGTGATTCATCTGAGCAAGTTTAGGGCACATCTACACTACAGAATTACTCTGGTATAACTACGTCACACCAAATCCACCCCCCTGAGCAATGTAGTTATACCAACCTAAGCGCCAGTGTAGACAGTACTATGTCAGTGGGAGAGTGTCTCTCACCAGCCTAACTACTGCCTCTCACAGAGGTGGATTAACAATGCCAACGGGAGAGCTCTCTCCCGTCGGAGTACAGCATCTTCATTAAAGCACTACAATGGTGCAACGTTTTAAGCGTAGACCAGCCCTTAGGGAGAATGGTGATATCTCTCAGACTCATGCAGAGAAGAAATGAGAGCTAGACTAACACCATCCTTACAACTGAATGGCTGGCACACATGCCTTTTTCTCATGTACTTTGTTGACAGGTATTTTTAGGCTCTGACTCACAGTGTTTGCAAACAACTATGCTGAACTACTCTGTCCATGGACTGACTATTGCTAAAAGTCACATGATCTATTCTCCAAACTAGGAAAAATGGGGTTCTTCTCTGACAGAACTTTTACCAGATTTGCCCGTTACTTTGGGGTATGCTCATTTATTTGGGTTACTCTTCTGGGGGGGGGAGGGGGTTCTGTAATTCTATCAATGTACTGCTTGTGTCACGTGTGTTTTCATACGGAGCTCTACTTCTCCCTTATGCAAGTCCCCTCCCAATGGAGCTATCCTGCAGGACCTAGGTTCCCCAGGGCTGGGTTCCTCCAGCCCCAGACCCGGACGAACACACACACACACATATACATTAACAGAGCAAGCCTGAGCAGACCGGGTCAATCAGCACTTTCAAGCTGACCCCTTATATGTCCCTGGACTCAATGGGCTGGATGAAGCAGCACTTTGAAGCTGTTCCTCATGTGCCCCGGGGCTCAATGGACTGGGTCAAGCAGCACTTTCAAGCTGCCACTCTTGTGCCAGATTCAGCACATCCCTATCCCCACTCTCACATCACAATTGTACTGGTAGTAACCTATTTGATGAGCAAACCTCACAGTATTTTGGGTGCTGCAGGGATCTTTAGCTTAGGTAAAAGAAGTGTTGCTGTAGAGTAAATGGGGGAAGCTAAAAACACAACAGAATAAAGTTCAGCAAGAGAGAGAGAAGCAACCAGCTTAACCATAAAAGTTATTTATTGAATAATAGTGATAACTACACAAGGAGAGCCAAACCAACATAACATACATTATTAAAGGTTAATACCTAAGGTAGAAAGGAAAACATAGAGAGAGAAAGAGGGGGATCTTACCCACTCCATGAGGCTTGAACTGGTCGAGGTTCCTAGGTGATGGTGGTAGCTCAGGGTCCTGAGTGCTGGAGACAGGCAGAGCCCCCAGCACGATCAGTCAGGAGATGGAGTCCCAGTGGAACTGATGCATAGTTTGGATCTAAGCATCAGAAACTTACTTGAACATAGGTAGGGGTTTTTGTAGAGAAACATCAATGGTTCAAGGGATAACACTAGATTTGTTTATGGGTAAACTGATGACTCAAGGGATTTCTTTAGGCTGGACAATAGGAGCTGATCACTCTTGGCTATGGGTGGTGTTTTCTTCCAGGGAGCTCACAATGCAACTAGACTGCTTCAGTATTTTGGATATCAATCAAGGATTCATTACTAGAATTGGTCTGATAACTGCTGAGCTGGGTGTGGGCAGCCATACGTTCATTAACAGCTGGAGCAGAGATTCCCATGATGCAGTGCTTCCCTGCTTTTTCTGGTCCCAGTGTTCAGTGTGGTTCTCTGTTCTTCATTCTGTATGCTAATCCTTGTCCCATCTTTCATGCAGATGAGGCTAGGGGAGTTGTCTTTGCTCTCCATTCTGTATGCAAATAGAGATGTCTTAATGTTGTCACCCTTGTCAGGAGGGGTCTAGGTGTGTCTCCCAACGCCCTTCACTGCTCTCTGCAAGCCTTTCCTCTGATCGGTCTTGGTTCAAGCAGAGACTGGAGGGGAGGGGGTGTCCCTCATGAGTCAGACAGGCCAGACACTGCGCCCTGGTTCCCCAAAAACACAGAGCTGACTGGTATCAGAACCAAGATGTGAAAACTGTCTAGTCTTCCTTAGCTCATATGAAATGTATGGCTCATGAGTCAGATTTCTGACATTTCACTTATTGGTCACTTATGAGTCCAGATGCATATCTGATATCTTAGACTCTGTTAAACTCACTGTGTGGGGGCAGATAGTCTGAAAACTGAAGGGCACATCTCTGTTGAAGCTAATGGAACCTCACTATTTACACCAACTGAGGATCTGCCCAGCTGAGAGTTCTAGTTCAGAGTTTTTCCAGAAATTGCAGGGACATCCCTTCTTTTACCCATGTAACTCAGTACCCCAGCATAGTTTGTTCACAGTCCTTTCACTTTCCACATCACCCGTTTCCTTTTAGTTATTAAGTTAATTAGTCAGCAATGTCTGTCCTACATAGTTACTGATTACAGACTTAGAAGAGATCTCAGTTAGCTCTAGGCTTCTAATATACTGTCATTTCATTCCTCCTGTAAGATTAAAAAAATACACTCCCTAATATACCTTGAATTTTAAAAGAGAGGTTGCTAAAGAGTCTGTCTGTAAATGGGAACTTTGTCTATGCAAGACTGAAGCACTGGAGCTTAGAATAATAGAATTCAAGGCCAGAACGGACCATCAGATTATGTAGCCTGACCACCTGTGTATCACAGGTCACCAACACCACCCAGTACCCACACACTAAACCCAAATACCGAAATTAGATCAAAGTATTACAAACCATAAGAGACTAAACTATTGTATACCACAGGCAGAGAACAGGAGGGACTAAGGTGCACCAGTGCCTGAGGCCCCTGCAGGGGGACCCAATCACAATGCCCCAGATTATTCATGGAGAGCAATCATATCCCCTTTCAGCCTTCATTTTGCTCAGCTAAGCAAACCAAATTCTTTTAGCCTCCTCTCATAAGATAGGCTCTTCATTCCCCTGATCCTCCAAAGAGCTCTTCTCTGCACCTGTTCCAGTTTGAATTCAACTTTCTTGAACATGGGTGCCTAAAACTGTGCACAGTATTCCAAATGAGGTTTTACCAGTGCCTTTTACAATGGCATTAATACTTCTCTGTCTCTACTGGAAATGCTTTGCCTGAAACATCCTAGAATCAAATTTGTCTTTTTAGAAACTGCATCACATTTTTGGCTCATTGTCATCCTGTGATTAGCCCACACACCCAGGACTGTCTCCTCCTCCTTTTTCACTGCCAACTAATGAGCCCCCAGTTTATAGCAGAAATTCTTATAATTAGACCCTAAGTGTATCACTTTATACTATTAAATTGTATCCCATTTCTGTTACTCCAGTCTTCAAGGTCATCCAGATCTTCCTGTATAATGTTCTGATCCTCCTCTGTACTAATGAAGTGTTCCAACTTTGTATCATCAGCAAATTTCATTAGCACACTCCCACTTCTTGTGCCAAGGTCATTAATAAAAATATTAAATAAGATTGGTCTCAAGACTGAGTCTGGAGGAACTCCACTAGTAACCTACCTCCACTCTGATTGTTCCTCTTTCAGCACAATCCATTGTCTTCTTCACGTTAGCCACTTCCTTACCCACCTTACAGTACCTGTTTTAATCCCCACCTTGCATAATTTAACTAATTCCCCATGTGGTACCATATCAAATGCTTTACTGAAGTCCAAGTATATTAGATGTACTGCATTAGTCTCTCTTCTCAGGCCACAGTCTCATTTTAGTTGACCCTCTTTAAGTCCCCTGCCTTTCCAGTATCTAAATGTGGTGGGAAGTTTAGGTACAAGAGAGATGGTAACTGACTGGCAGGTCTGAGCAGTGGGAAAGACAGTGAGAAAAATGATCTTCCTCCTTCATTTCCCTGAGATTCTTACTGTATGTAGGCAATAGTCAGAAATTTCTGTCTTCCTGGGTGCTGAAGGCTAGAAACTGTATTGCCCTAGATCTAGGCATGATACTACAAATATACAGAGGAAGGCACTGGGAAGCAATTGTGATTATATGTTTTTAAAAGGCCTTAAATCAACAAAGATTAGAAATATGGGATCAAATTCTTCCTTGGTGTAGCTTCACTGTAGCCATAGGAAGGAAAGTATTGGGTTCATGTGTGCCATAATTCTGAGCTTCTACTAGAGTGAAAATGACCATGCTTCATAGATAGGTACTGTAGCTGTTTCAGTATATAATTTGTCATGAAGATACATTTTACTGTTGCCCATGAGGTAACTTTTTGGGGATAATGAAGGCAAGAAATTGGTTACATTAGATTAGATTCTTTTTGAAAATCTTCATAAACAGAAGGACACTCATACTATAAATTGTCCACCTCTTTTGAACTGCGCTGCTTTATTTGTGACCCATCAGAAAGGATTCTGCTACCATGAAATAATCGAACTGCCTCAGTTTGACACACTTCAGCACCATTTACCTCATGGTTAACACATGAGGGATGAGAAATATGCTTTAGGCACTGCTTGTTGTGACACAAATTTAAAGGGAGAATGCTCTCATTTCATTAAGCCTAGGTAGCTAAGTAACCACGTTACCAATAAGTATAAAAGATAATATTCAGGCTTTTAAGCCTGAATTCTCAAAAGTGGCTAGTGATTTGGGATATCTCAACTTGAAACCTCTTAGAGGCCTGTGTTTTCAGAGAATGGTGAGCATCCACCCTCTGAAAATCAGGTACTCTTAAGGTGTTTCAAGTTGGAGGTACTGAAAATCACTAACTATTTTTGAAAATGTGGGCAATAGAAGGGTAAAATAAAACCAGAATCCCACATGTTTTCCTCATCTTAATCTACATCTTTTCTTTAATATCCTTTTGAACGGGGTGTCTGAGTGATAAATATAGAATCACAGAGTTTGCAAATTGTCAATTAGCCCCTTAATCAATACGTTAATGTATGAGAACTAGAACGCACAATTGTCAGCTTTTCCTTATAGAAGAATAAAAGAATGAACTCTGCTAATTCAGTCAATCCAGCCAAGACTCAGTTCATTTACCCTTCCATCCTTCACAGTCATTGTTTGGGAAACCAGGCCACTTCCTTGGCATCCATCTGGTTAACACATCTGTCTCATTTTGTCTGGCTAAATTCCTTGAGGCACTGTTGTGGTCCATAGAGGGAAGAAATAAGTGTTTTTAAGTTAGAAAGCAATCTACAAATAGGTGAAATAGATTTTTTTTAAAAGAATCCTTATGGAACAGTGGAAAGAACAGAAATGATTGCATTTGATGATAAAAGTGGACCCTGATTTTGGGGCTTTTTCCCTCAAAGCTCAGGCTAAATACTGAGAACACCAAAATGTCCTGTAACCATTTCCATATCCATAAAGAAGAGCACCTTTTCAGACTCATTGAACACTGACAGAACCATTTTTCTGCAAACTGCAGGAGTATTCTTCCTACCATATATTCCCAAGTACTTTTTCCAGTTCTCATTTTACTCATAATTCCTCAAATAATGGCACTTCCACCATTTCCATGGAAATTGTTACTATTGCCTTACTGATTTCTTAGGAATGTTTTCCCGATAGTCCTATTTCATTTGACTTTTACGTGTTTCATTCCAGTTCCTCCCAGTTATGCCTGGTTGTACCACCTGAAATACTTTCTTTCCATCTTAAGCTTGCTTCATCTCTCACACACTAGATATAAATCAGAAGTAATTCCATTGAACCAATGGAATTACTCTGATGTAAAACCTGTGTGAGGTTTTTCACCATGTGTAGTTCCCATGGTTACAGAGAGAATCATAGAAACATTTGCATGTCTCCTGTGCCATCTTAAATCTTTGCTTCCTGTTTTCCTTTGCTGATCATTGGCCATAACTCTGTCACAGATTCTCCATCATTATCTTCCTTTCTTTTAGCAGGTATATAGATATTAAAGATGTATCTGTATACGAATAGAATAAAATACAGTATAAAAATCTAAATAGATATTAAATATATACTTTTTTGTGAGGAGACATCTTAAAACTGTGCAGCTCTCACAAACTTTGCTGGACTAGATGGGGCAAAGTTTCAATCTCACATAGAAGTAAGTGAACCGGTTTGAATGGGATTAGAACTCAACCAAAACTAAGGTTTATGAACCTGAGAAAATATTTTGTTAATTTAAAATTTTATCTGTAGATCACTGTACTTCTTGGCCTCAGCTAGAACCAAAAGTGGAAATATCATGGGGAAAGCTGTTCTTGCAGTATTTTCAATGGCTGAAAACTAGGAAGTTCTGCAAATTTAATGAGGGAGTCTGATTTTGTGATCTTCATAATCCAAAAATGCTACTAGATACCATTTGAAGTTCACCCATTAACAGGTTTCAAGCCTCTAGCCTCCACAGAGGCACAGTTTCATCTCCAGTTTGTTCTATTTTTGTATTAACATTGTTTGAATGAGCAGAGAATTTGTAAACCCTAGAACATGTGAATTTCTCTTTCCCTATTTAATGAATGTCTGGAATCCATAGTATGCATTATTGTTGCCAGAACTCAGTGGTTTCCCATACTCAGCCTCTTGTTTGCTCTGCTTAACAGTGGTCAGGACTGTAATATTAAATATTTTATAACAATGTCTGCTCTTGAAAAAAGAAAACAAACTCAGTAACTACAGCTCCTCTCCCCATTTCTGTAGAAAATTAGACAAAAGATCCTGATATTTTGAGCAAGCTGTTTCCATAGAATCTAGTGTCTAGAGCAGGGGTCGGCAACCTCTGGCACGCAGCTCGCCAGGGTAAGCACCCCGGCAGGTCGGGCCAGTTTGTTTACCTGCCGTGTTAGCAGGTTTGGCCAATCGTGGCTCCCACTGGCCGCGGTTCGCCGTCCCAGGCCAATGGAGCCCGCGGGAAGCGGCGCAGGCGAGGGATGTGCTGGCCGCGGATTCCCGCCACCCCCATTGGCCTGGAGCGGCGACCTGCGGCCAGTGGAAGCCACGATCGGCCAAACCTGCCGACGCGGCAGGTAAACAAACTGGCCCATCCCGCCAGGGTGCTTACCCTGGCGAGTCGTGTGCCAGAGGTTGCCGACCCCGGTCTAGAGTTACGTAACATGCCTCTGCCAATAATAATCCCACTACTAACATTCTTCATTGTGATTTGGTTTTCCCAGCAGATCATTCACCTAACCAGATCTTTTCCTAGCTAGCACTTCCTTTTTTCACACTGTATTTTCTTTCTGAACCCCTATGGATTATGAACTATGCGGTAATATGTATTGGGTGTGGTGGTGCGCTCCTGTAATCCTAGCTACTTGGGAGACTGAGACTGGTGGATTACTCAGGGGTTCTAGGCTGTGGTGTGCTATGCAGATCGGATGTCTGGTGTCACTGACAGCTTGGCCACAGTAGGTGCTGAAGGACTGGCTAGAACAACACAACAGATGTATTGGGATCAGCATTCCCTCTGTGAGGGCTGATTGATCAAAGTAATATATAGATAGCCTACATTACAAATGGAAAAGGCTGATGATGTTATCAAGTGATTGCCTTGCTAAGTAAGGATTGTCCTCTAGAGGCTGTTATAATAACAGTTTTAAATAGAGATGGGCCCAAAGAACAAAATTCAGATAAAGATCCAAACTTTTCTGAAATTTGTGCGTGTCCAGATCCAGGATTTTCATCAGGGTCAGATTTGGCAACCCAGGTTTCTAGTCACAACATGAAAAGTGGGCCACCATGACCCCATTCTATGGCCTTGTTCCTGCACCATGGCCCTGCCCCCACTTAGAGCAGAAGTGATAAGGGAACCTCCTCATGTCTCAGAAAGGCATGAGGCCACATTTTCTTCCTTCTCCCAAAGTGGCAAAGGGAAGAGAGCCTACTCCTCTGTGGGTCCATATTACATTTTCCCAATGACTGAAAATAATTTGTTTAGGTGAGTGGATGGGCCCCCTGCACTCTTCTCTTGCCAAATACCGGTTTTGATTGGAGTTAGGTTCATAGCCCAGAGGGGCTCTGAGACAGCATAACTGTAACTTCATATAGACTGTGGTTAGATGTTATTCCACTCTGCTAGATAATTTATATAGTATATGTAAAGAGTATAAGAATGTTTTAATCCCACAGAAAGCCTGGTCACAACTCCCCGGATATATTTATGGAGAACAATCATATCCCCTCTCAGCCTTCATTTTGCTCTGCTAGACAAGCCAAATTCTTTTAGCCTCCTCTCCTAAAATAGGCTCTTAATTCCCCTGATCTTCCTAATAGCTCTTCTCCTGTTCCAGTTTGAATTCAACTTTCTTGAACATGGGTGACCAGAACTGTGCACAATATTCCAAATGAGGTCTTACCAATACCTTGTGCAATGTCATTAGTACTTCTCTATATCTACTGGAAATGCTTTGCCTGAAACACCCTAGCATCACATTTGCCTTTTAAGCAGTTGCATCACATTTGTGGCTCATTTTCATCCTGTGATCAGCCCACACACCCAGGACTAAGAACATAACATAAGAACATAAGAAAGGCCGTACCGGGTCAGACCAAAGGTCCATCTAGCCCAGTATCCTGTCTACCGACAGTGGCCAATGCCAGGTGCCCCAGAGGGAGTGAACCTAACAGGCAATGATCAAGTGATCTCTCTCCTGCCATCCATCTCCACCCTCTGACAAACAGAGGCTAGGGTCTGTTATAGTCCTAGCCTTCACAACCTCCTCAGGTAAGGAGTTCCACAAGTTGACTGTGCGCTGCATGAAGAAGAACTTCCTTTTATTTGTTTTAAACCTGCTGCCTATTAATTTCATTTGATGACCCCTAGTTCTTGTATTATGGGAATAAGTAAATAACTTTTCCTTATCCACTTTCTCCACATCACTCATGATTTTATATACCTCTATCATATCCCCCCTTAGTCTCCTCTTTTCCAAACTGAAGAGTCCTAGCCTCTTTAATCTCTCCTCATATGGGACCCGTTCCAAACCCTTAATCATTTTAGTTGCCCTTTTCTGAACCTTTTCTAGTGCCAGTATATCTTTTTTGAGATGAGGAGACCACATCTGTATGCAGTATTCGAGATGAGGACGTACCATCGATTTATATAAGGGCAATAATATATTCTCAGTCTTATTCTCTATCCCCTTTTTAATGATTCCTAACATTCTGTTTGCTTTTTTGAACGCCTCTGCACACTGCGTGGACATTTTCAGAGAACTATCCACGATGACTCCAAGATCTTTTTCCTGACTTGTTGTAGCTAAATTATCCCCCATCATATTGTATGTATAGTTGGGGTTATTTTTTCCAGTGTGCATTACTTTACATTTATCCACATTAAATTTCATTTGCCATTTTGTTGCCCAATCACTTAGTTTTGTGAGATCTTTTTGAAGTTCTTCACAGTCTGCTTTGGACTTAACTATCTTTAGCAGTTTAGTATCATCTGCAAACTTTGCCACTGTTTACCCCTTTCTCCAGATCATTTATGAATAATTTGAATAGGATCGGTCCGAGGACTGACCCTTGGGGAACACCACTAGTTACCCCTCTCCATTCTGAGAATTTACCATTATGTTCTTATGTTCTTATAAGGTTTCTCCCTAACTCATTAATTTCCCTGCATTCGTATTGCCAATTACAATTAATTAGAAGGAATTATTAATCAGAAATTATTTTTCCATTATTGTATTGGAAAACAACATACTCCCTTCTAAAATATTTTATATTTATATTTTAGTGGTTGGTGACTGGGGTGATTTGCAGGTTTGTTTCTGCTTACCCTCATAATGGCTATAATTTAATTATGACAATTCCAAGAACAGCTTCTTTTCCACTTGAGTGATTTTATCTCTCCTGCTGCTGTCATTGCCTTTAACTTTTAGAGTTTTGTTTTGTTTTTAAATTATATATTGATATAATTAAATGGCCTCAAGAGGCTACACAGAAATTGAGTTAGTGGTTTCACCTTAGCTCTTAGGCTTAAGGTTTCTTCCACAGTACTCATCCACTGAAAAATTCAGTGGGCCAGGTTCTCTGTTGCATTCACGTTACACTGTTTATGGTGGAAGCTGCCTATTTCCTGCTCACTTTCCCAATATGCCTTGCTGTAGTGACTTACAGATCCCCACAGTTCATGACACTATATTTCCTTGGCGGGAGGCTGGCTGAGTGATCCACCCTACACTTCAGGATTCTGGTTCTGAGCCTGAGGCTGAACCAGAAGCCTGAATTTCCTCCCAAAACCACAAACTGCCACCCCAGGACTTCTTTGTTTCCTCTGTCCCACAAGTCTGTGTTTAAAATAAAACCCCTAGAATGGGAAAATATGGCCCTGGAGATTTCACTCCCCAGTTTTTAAGGGCCAGTAGACCCCTGTTACAGTGTGATACACAACTGAGATCAACTTCTGGAACATGTTACAATGTTTCACTGATAATATTTTTAGTACAGAGTTTCCAAGCAACATAATGAACTTTTCTTTGTTTTGCTTTTTTGTTGAGATTTGTTTCACCAGAGATTATCTAGACGGTAGGAAAAAAGAGGGTGTTTTAATTTTTCCTGTGTTGTAATTTAAAATATAACAATTATTCTTCCTTGTATCTGCATAAAGTCAAAATAATAAATATTTTTAAATATTTTTGTATTGTAGTGGAACTAAGATGGCTAGTTGCAAGGGTCTTTCTATGTAGTGCTCACAGGTAGAGCAGAGAAGAGAGGGAGGGCCTGAAAGCAAAAATAGACAAGGTAACTAAGTCTGGTCAAAATTTTTCATCAAAACTGTTTTTCAACAGAAAATTGTTTTTCAACAAAGACATTTTTGTGAAAGTGTTTGTTTTCTGCAGAAAACTTTGTCTTTTTACTGAAAAAAAAGCCCAGAAAAGGTTTTTGTTTTCTGATTTTTGATTAAAAAAACAGAATTTCCCAAGGGTGGGGAACCTTCATTTTACAACCAGCTTGAGTTATAAATCATAGTTGCATAAATCCATAACAACTATGATCACTAACAAAATGAACATGTGCAGCTCATTTGGAACTGAACTTATTTTTACTGTCAAAAGCAAAGACATCTTCTTGGTGAATACATCTCTACTCGCTTAGTCAAAATAGGAAACTAATAAATGGTTCAATCCTCTAATTTTTACTCCCATAGAATCCCATTGATTACAATGTATTATAGGGCAGTGGTTTTCAACTTGTGCTTCACAGACCCGTGGGGGTCTGAAGACTATGTTTAAAGGGTCTCTGAAAGGTTGTTGTTACCATGGAATAGTGGTTTTCAATCTGGGTCTTAAGATTTCTAAAGAGGTCCACACCTGCATTCGAAAATGTTTAGGGGCCTGCAAATGAAAAAAGGTTGAAAACCACTGCTATAGGGTGACTATTAATGGAAGGGTTTGCAAGATGAGGCCCAAACACTTGAATACTGAAACTTCATTTATACAGGCATGCACACATTATTATAACTAGGGGTGATCAAATTTTTTGACAGAACAATTTGCCATAAAAAATACAGTTTTATTGAAATCAAAATGTTCTACAGGGAAAAAGACAAAATGTTTAAATTCATTTAGTCAAGATATTAATATATTAAAATAATATTATGGTATGATTTATGATGTCTATAATATATCCCATTTTAATATGATTTAAAAGTCAAAACAAAATGTTTCAAAACTAAACATTTTAATAGTCCCAAATAGATTTTATTTTTAAATTTTCATTTCATGAGAAAATTCAAAAATTTTGGCTTTTCATTCTGATTCTAAATGATCACCCGCCCCCCAAATGTCATAATTTCCTATGGAATCAAACTGGAGCTGGACAAACTATTTGTAGGGAATGATTTATCCAGTCCTTTCTTCTGGTCATGAATTATCCACAAACAGACATTGACTATTGTTTATTTGTAACTGGCCATTAAATAAGAACCTATTTCTTTCTATAGGTTGCTTCTGAACTATTCAGTTTGTCAGTGTGTATAACTATTCAGTATTCACTATTGATGGTGTGTGGTTGGTCATCTATGTCACCTGATATTATTTCTGTTCCCAAACTGAATGATGGAAACTTTTTATGAAGTGAATGACCACTTTTGGCATAAATAGCAAATTAGTATACACACATCCTAATTTTCACATGACTATCAGTGCTTATATAAAGTACAGCCACTCCTCAAAAATTCATATAAACCCATTTGCAGAAATGTTCACGAAACAGTGATTACCAAGAAATATGAAAATAACCAAATCCAAAAGTGATTCAGAATTTGCAAAAATGCTTGCAAAGAACTTGTCCAGATAGCGTTTGCTTCAAATGTCATCCAGGTGTCATGTTACCGTATTAATAGAGCAGAGAAGATCCATTCAAATTATGCTCCCTTGTTTCTCTTCCCTCAGAGGAATGCTGGCTCAGAAGTACAATAAGAAAGGTGAGCAAACAGCACAATTCTTTAAAGCTCTGAGACTCTCCTACATGATATTGAACATCCTCAGAAATCAGGGTAACTTTCCCCAGCAACAATCATCCAATGGTACTTGGTGTGAGTGATGAATTAGTCCTTCCCATCTCTGCTATTCAATAGATATTTTCATACTGATCTTCTTACAGAGGGGGAGAGCTGACATACACTGCACAAATTTTGACCCAAATCCTCCATTCTAGCTGAGCAGTGCTGAACACAGGATGGCAGAAGGGCAGGACATCAGGAAGGCAGTGTGGCTTGATGTGACCTTTATAATGCCTTGATCCTAAGGCTGGCTGTAAGTAGCACCCAGATGCTCATGGCCGCAAGGGCTCTTCTGACAGAGATTGCAAAAGAAGTACAAAGGGGTCATAATGGTGGCCAGGATTTGGTCCCTACATTTCAAATCATAATATATAAGAAAATAACTTGGGATTTTATATTTGAATACTGCAAATACATTTTACACATGTAGTGCTGAAATGTTCCACATAGATATCAGTGGTCTTCAACAATTATATCCTGTGGTTTGTTTCCCTGTTTGTTTACATAAACAGTGTTTTTCTTTAGCATGGCTACTACTGTTTCTGCTGAGATATCAGTTTTGATTAGAGTTAGCCTCACAGCCCAAGGCTCTGAGAAGACATAACTGTAACTTCATCTAGACTCTGGTTAGATATTATTCCACTCTGCTAGATAATTTATATAGTATTTGTAACAATTATCAGAATGTTTTAATCCCACAGAAGGCCTGGTTTTCACATCCCTCTCCTCAGTTATAAATGTAGTTATAATCTGAGGTGAAATCTTAACCAATTAGGGAGTCCCATCCAATGCACGATTAGAATGGAAAACAAAGTATTAACACACACAATTTGTCATTATATTATTTTTGAACCCACCCAAGCCCTGTCTCCAGCTCTATCCAGGGCCTGAGACCTTCAGATTTTTGTAGGAGTGCCTTTTGGGCTGTGCAGGGCTCCATTTTCTTCCTTAACTTCTCAGGGATCACTGGTGTCCCCTATGCCTCTTGAGAGTCTGGGTGGCTTCCAGTTCAGGCTCCATCTCCACCTACTCTACTGTGGAGCTTCTGAGAGTGTTGCCTAGATGCTGCACACTTGCAAACACAAACACATGGAGCAGTGAAAAATAGAACAGTCAGGTCCTCGCTCTCAGCATTGACTGCTGGCTCTAGAATTTCAGAGCTGTTGTTTTGGAAGGGTATTCTGGGGTTACTTATGGCTATGTAGTTTAGCAAACTACTATCCTTGGAAGTGGACCTTGTCAGGAAATGTTTGTGTTTGGTTTCCCTTGGAAATTTTTGATGAAAATGAAGAAAAAATCCTTTTCATAGGTATTTTCCATGGAATTTTTTGACATTTTGGTGAAAAATCAAAAGCTGAAAATGTCTATGCTGAACTTAAATTCTGAAATGCCACCACATACCTCCTGGGAACTGTAGTTCAGATGTCTCATATCCCATTCTCCTCTGTGGACTGGGCAGCCTTGCTGTAGTACAACTTCCATGATGCACTATGTTCTCCCCTCTTACACAAAGGATCATGGAAGTCCCATATCTGCTGTGCATTATGGGTGGTGTAGTGTGGCCAGGTAACCAAGCCATAGAGGAGAATGGGAGGGCATGAGGCATCTGAACTCCCATGAAACACCACGATGGCATTTCCATATAAAAAATTTTAGTTTTCAGCTAAAGCTTTTATCTTTTGGCTGAAATTTCCTGCTTCAGATAAAAACAAAACATTTTCTGTGGAAAGCAGACACTTTCCATGAAAACTTTTGTTTTGATGAAACCCAATTTTCCAACCAATCCTAGCTGGAAGATTCCTATTAGATTGTGAAGGTGATGCCTGAGCTAGCAGTTTCCCCAGAATGAGCTGTGTGGGGAATCAGCCAGCAAGCAACCCTCTGGAAAGACCAAAGGAAGGTGGAGGCCTGAGTTCCCTCACCCAGAAGCCATCAATGGAAAATGAGTGCCCCTTTTGGGGGAGAGGTAGTGATTGGGGGGTGGCCACAAGAGTGGATGATACAAGTGTAAATATTGGAAACTATGCACAGGCACACATCCTCCTAAGTTCAATTCTGATGCTAGATTCAGAGCAGACTTTGGATAAAAGTCTGAAGCCTGAATTCCAGCACTGTGGCACCTGGATCAGGGTCTAAATGCCACTAGGTCAACCAATGTCTGACATTTACTACCATTTTGAGGTTAATTAATGGAATAATTATTTCAAAAACAGACAATACCAGCACAGATATGATTCTGGCCATTGCGCATCCTTGCATAGCCCGGCTTTGAAACTCTCTGAAGATAAAAGTCTTAAGAAGATAAAGAAACACTGTGCATCATATATTGAACATGGTGTGCTGCCAGATTTGTTCCCTAATTTGTTTTGTTGCTTTCAAGATTCAAAGGTTATGTGCACAGTAGCCAAAGCATGTACACATTTAATTCTTAGGGCCAGAGGGAAGATTTTCAAAAGATTTCCATGTAAGTGAAGTGGCCAGACTTTTGAAAAGTGCTCAGCACCCAGCAGCTCCCATCGAGAGGTCTGAAATCATGTGTGCTGAGCACTTCTGAAAATCTTGCCACTTCATTAAGAGGCCTAAGTGGAACCTGAACCTTTTAGAAAACCCAACCCTAATTGGGAGCAATTGAGTGATGAACTCTTTTGAAAATCTGACTCTTGATCAATAAACATTTCCTGCCATCAGACTCTGAGCAGTTTGGTAGAGTGATACTGTGGCACATGAAAATAGTTACATGAAATCCATATAATTAGAAATTATTGGATACACTTCTTACTACCAGAACACTGAATAGACTGTAGTTACAAAGTAATGATAGTGTATTTGGATTTTTGATACATGTATGGTATAATATTGAACACTGTAGTTACACTGTAATTGCTCTGAAGTTGTTCTTATTGATACATGAGTGTATTACAACAAAAAAATGTAATCAAATGTAATGGGGCACGCAAGCCTCCGTGTAAGGGAAGAACCGGGTAATGGGCTATTGACGGACTGGTCAGCTTGAACTAAGCAAAAGGCAGGCTTCCAGGAAGGGAGTTAAAAAGAAGAGCCTTGGTCAGTTGGAGGAGAGCAGACAGGGAGAGAGAGTGCGGATATGAGGCTGTCACTGTGGGAGAAAAGGATCTCCTGGAGGAAAGGGAAGAGTTTAAGTTTTGTGTTGCTTCATACTTGTTTTGGACTTTGAGTGCCGTAGATGGAGCAGAACTGGAAGTGACCTCACTATAGGACTAAGTCACTGTAACCCAGAAGGTGTTGGAGGCTGGGAGGAGCAGTGGAAGACCAGTTGGGAAACTGAGGCTGGGTGGCTCTGCACTGCACAATGCTGCCAGGGGGGTGCTTTGGTGAGGATGTCTAAAACCAAAAATTAATCATTTCCTACTGTAATGGATTACTTCGTGCTTCCCCCAAATGTTTGGTACCATACAGGTATCTATGGAAACAAACTACGCTTAAATTCATTATAGTTAGAGAGCTCAGGAAAAACAACTTGTCGACTTTTACATCAGTTACAGAGCATATGTACTTTGCACATCATTATGTAACTTATTGATGTCAATGTTGTGTGTTTCTTAGGATCTACAGTGCACTGACATAATCCATAAGGGTCTAACTAATAATGCTCTCTGTTTCCAAATCTCCTTCTCTCTTAATCTTTCTTTTAACTCATGCAGGAAGAGATTTGGCAAATTTAAGCTTCATTCTAGCACTCCATGGTGAATTCTTGTTTCTGATCACAGGAATGGGGAGAGATTGAAAAGACTGGGCTTTCTTAATTTAGAGAGGAGATGAATAAGAGGGGACATGATAAAAGCATAGAAATAATTATTGATTTAGACAAGGTAAATTGGATAGTGTTGTTTACCCTCTTTCATAATACAAGAAAAAAGAATCAACAAAAGAAAAGAAAAAAATTGCTTTTTTTAAGTTATACATAATTAAGCAATAGAACTCTCTGTCCTTGGACATCAGAGGTCAAGAACTTAATATGATTTTTGTAAAAGGATTAGCCATTTCTGTCGCCAATGAGATAGGATATCCTTTACAAATAAGAGATGTAAACCTGCTTACTTAGGATAAAAAGCCAGCTACTAATTGATGTTGGCAAAGTGTTCCAAAATCATTCTCTGTGGGGGTTTCTGATGTGTTTAATACTGATCACTGCCAGAAACAGAATACCGGACTAGGTAGAGCATTGGTGTGAGTCGGACAATTCCTATCTTCAGCGGGAAAGGAAGTCCAGATAATTAGTGTAGAAGAAACAATATCTCTATTGGTTTTAGAGATCTACCATGGTTGCTTCTTTCATTTTATATATCAACATGGCTCTTTTTACAATTTGTATTTTACAAATACAACTAAATGTATTTGCAATGTTTGTCAAGTGGTGATCTGTCTCCCACAGCAGGAGTTTATGGAATTTAATTATGGAATTTCACTTAAACCAAATTAGTTAAAATATAATCTTTATCAATAATAAAATTAGCATAATACATATTAAGTACACATATAGGGCTTTATAGCTTTCAAAGTAAATACAAATATTACAGGTGGAATTTTTTAAAGTGCCTGTGGGACTTGTGCTTATAAGTCATTAAATGCTTTTGAAAATTCCTCCCAACAGTCTAAATTCAAGAAAGCCTTAACCACATGAGTAACTTTAAGGATATGAATAAGACAGTCCCTTTTCAGTGGGGACCCAGTTCAGCAAAGCACATAAACACAGGATTAACTTAGTCTCTTAGCAGTTCCATTGAAGTGAATGGAGCTTAAACATTTGCTTAAAGTTAAATCCTTACTGACTTTAGTGAGACTACTCATGTTTAAAATTAAGCCTTTGCTTAAGTGCTTTGATGAATTAGGGCCAAACTGACTGATCTACAGAATGCCTTACAAGGGAGAAATGAAGTTGTATTAATGTGTTTCTAGATCACTTCGGTAATATTTCAATTAAATACTCTGAGAGAAAAATAAAGATATCCAGCTAATTAAAATAAAAATTAAAATATCTAATGCTTTTATTATGTATAGCAGTTGCATGCACGCCATTCACACATCTAGAATACAGATTTTAGGAATGAAATTACTTGGAGCCAAACAAATGAAACTTCAGTAAACAAATGCAGACACCTCCAAACAAATGTTTTTAAAAGTGCCAGGTGGAGCAGCATGATATTAGACCTCATGAGCATTTATGAATAAAAATGAAAGGCTTTCCATTAATGACAATAACTAATATCCTTCCTTTATTCACTATGATAAGTGGCTTTCACATGATATAGGTTTTCTGAACAAACACACACAAATCCCTCAGCAGATTAGTGGCTGTGATGGAATGAAAAATGTTTACATTCCACAGGCATGGGCAACAAGATATCAATAATTGATTACAACATTGTACTTACACTCATTAATAAGAAATGCTCAAAATGTGGCCAGTAGGGGATATACGGTAGCCTGAACTGACTTTTCCATTGTTGTAAAAGCTGATTATTTTAGAATGTTGGACCCAGTTCAGAACTGGTGTAAGCTAGTAATGACCTTGGCCTATCATTTCTCCTCGGAAAGAATCTGGTATCTTTTAGACACAGGAATGAGTCTAATCTATTATCGTAATCACTCTTTAAAATGTTCTAAGATTGCCTTAGGTAAATAGCCAAGGTTACCTCATTGTTTGCAATATTTCCTATATATCCCTACTGTGTATTTACTATAGTGAGTACTGAGGTAATACTATTTAATTATCTAAGGCAATTGGCAAGCTGGTCTGTATGTTGTATTTTTGTATTTACTTCCCATCAGGGACACTTTGTTTATCTTTATTATTTCTAGGCCTGTACATTTGATTTCTGTGGTGTCTTAATTTTCTATTGCCTCAGGCACTCAGCTGAAACCTACATTGGGGGGAAATTTGCATAGACACAGGTTTGCCTTTTAGTGAGTCCTTTAAAATTTGCTTTCTAACTCACTGAATACATAAAGGAAAATGATGAGTTATCTACTTACAATCTACATGAAAGGACATTATTCAGTGTATGTGCTCCTATAACTATACCTGTTGAGACCAACAGAACACAATGAAGAACAAGAGAAGATCAGAAATGACTGGAGTCCGAATTCAGGACAGCACCTAAGTTTCTGATAAGTTTTAATTCATGTCTTTGGTGTGGGTTAAACACACGACTAATGTTAAGAATGTTGATCACTGTTGTCCTGAGTAGGGATGTTTTCCTAAATTAGGGCCTGAGTGTGGAGATGAGAGACAACAACAAAATGAGAGACTGTCTTTCTGTGCCCTATTGGTTTGCCACAGGGACGAGGATCCAGTTCCCTGACTGAATGGATTTTTGTGTGTGCATGGAGAAAGATACAAGGAGAGGCCAGCTATAGCGATGCAGAGCTGATATTAGAGGGGTAGGGATACTCAGTGGTTTGCGCATTGGCCTGCTAAACCCATGGTTGTGAGTTCAGTCCTTAAGGGGGCCATTTAAGGATCTGGGGCAAAAATTTGTCTGGGGATTGGTCCTGCTTTGAGCAGGGGGTTGGAGTAGATGACCTCCTGAGGCCCCTTCTAACTCTGATATTCTATGATCACATTAGCAGTTATGTTGGTGACCAAGAGAAACAGTACAGCATGAGTTCTGCTCACAGTATAGCAAGGGATAGAGGAGACCCATGGGTAGCTGACACTGATCCCTTTTTTTAAAATTGCTTCAGTGACATTTCCATAAGTTGCTGGTTATGCTCACACATATGACTTTGAATCAATGGCCTATAGTTTTCATATGATCACTTTTTCAGCAAGTTTGTTTTGGGTTTGTTGAAATGACCTGAAACATTTCGTTTTGAGTCAGTTCAACATTAAACTTTATTTCCTTATGTGGCTGCATTGCCTCATGGGAGTTATAGTTTCAGCATCTCATGTCTACATTGTTTCCTGGGGTTCAGGCTCCGACTGGACTGTATCTTCCATGACACAAAGAAGTCTCCCAACTAACTGAGCTGCATGATGTATCATGGCAGTCACATGACCGTGGGTGCATCATAGCAGATGTTGTCCATCCAGTGAGCCTGGCTCAGAGGAGAGCATCTGGCACCTGAACTACAGTTCCCATGATGCAGTGTAGCACCATCAGAAGATGCAGTTCAATGGTGAAGTGACTCAAACCAAAAAGTTTAGGGAGGGTTCAAAAAACCAGAACAAATCACTTTGATTTGGGAATATCAAAATGGTACATGTCAGTCAAAAATGACAAAACAAAACATTTAGTCATTTTTCTGAACTTTTTGTACTATAAAAAATTTTGATGTTTCAACTTTTCATCCTGATTGAGGATAAAAAAGAATGCTGAAATATTGGAATTTCTCATTTCTATCTTTTCACTCAGCTCTAATGCTATTACAAATGGGTTGAGAATCTCCAGGCTGTTTTCAGTTATTCCAAAGGCAACAATTCAGAATGGATGCTGTACTGTGAAGGCTGCTATCATCACATCAGTCCTGGAGACTGTTTCTGGAAGGATGACAAAATACCTTAATTCTGGAGAATCCACAGATGCAGAAGGTTCAACACATAAAGGCTGGTTCTGCCACTATTATTTCCATCAGTAGTTCCATTGACTTACTCCTCATTTATACCAGTGTAAGCAGTATTTGGCCCATACAATTCATTGCTTTTGATGCACATAACCCTAAGCGATTTACAAAGATGAACAAGTACCATTATCCTCATTTTACAGGTGAGGAAACTGAGTCACAGAGACAGTAAGTGACTAGTTCAGGGTCACACAGCATGTCAGGGCAGAGTCTGGTATAGACTCCAGGTTTCCTGATTCTCACACCACTAGAAACCCTGCAAACATTTGTGGTTTCCTGTTTTGCTTATGGGTCCTTGGCCATGTGCCATTCTAGTCTTTGTTTCTGATAGTGGTAAAGTGCACTAGTTCTCAAGGTCTCATTAATAATATGAGAACACAGGAAATGTTACAAAAAGAGAAAATACAACCCTTCCCATCATGCCTGCCCTCTGTGGGTTTATCTTAATCCCACCCTCCATCTTTATCACCATTCCCAGAGCTCTGAAGCCATTACTGCAGGAACTGCCAATGGAATTTTCAGCATTACTTTGCTGAATCCAGGGCAATGGTAGCTCTGATAGTGGAAAGGACAGATATCATCCATCTCCTGAATCCCACTGCTGCTATGAAAAGGTGGTATTGGCGTCTCTCGTCTATATCTGCTACCATAGGACAATTTTTCTCTGGGCCTGATTTTGTGATAAAAATGCATTGGACACCTCTTCCTATTTTAATAAAAGGTCAGATGAAAAAGGAGCAGTCAGCTAGTAGACACTGTCTGTGCTTAAATTTTCAAGAGTGAATGTAAACAGTATTTTAAAAAACCCTCCTGATTCATGTATAGTATATACCAATGTACAGAAATCCTGTTTGTGAGCTGCCAAACTCTGACCCAATTCTAGTTTTATAAACTGTTAAAAAAACATATGGAAGTTCTATTTGTGTTGTTTAAATGTGTCAAATGATGGCAAGTATTCTATATCATGAACTTCAGAATACTCCCATTAGCTAAGTACAATTCTGCTGGTACTTTCCTTGCTATCAAACGGTTTTTGTGTTCGGGGATCGGAGAGTGGGCGCAGTGTCAAGCGTTTGTACATCTCTTTCTAAAGTGTATCTAAGGTTGTCACCATTCAGCATATCCAGGAATATATGTGTATACACATTTTTTATAGACAAAAACAATGGGGAGCCTAGAACCCTTGTTTCCATGTTTCTATGCATGTGCCAGAAATAACTAGTTATTAGTGTAATTCATAGCAAACACTTTATTCATCTTTTTTCTGGTTGTTTGGTCCACAAGTAGCATACAACTTCCTTATGTTCATGCACTACTTGAGTGTATTATTCACCAAATAATTCCAGCCTACAATTATTGGGCTAGTAATTGTGTGTGAGCAGTTCATTGGCAGTATTTGGCATCAGAGATGGAAAATTTGAGCTGGACTGTTGAATTTTGACTGGACACATGGTATAATTCTGTTCTCTGACTGGCTGAGTATAAGATTTCAGTGCAAACACTCACATTCTATGAGTTCAAAACTTGTTTTTGGCAAATATTATCCAAAAGTGACAGTTTCAGTGGACATTCCTTCTATGAAACTCATTTGCCAGAAAACTCTGAGAAAGTACCATCATCATGAAAGAGGAGCAAACACAGCTAAAGTTAATTCTATTTCCTGTAATAATGTGTACCCAACCCTAGGCAAAAATTTAAAAAAGACCTTCAGTTTCAAAGGGCATATAATAAAAAAGTAAATGAAGGTCTGACAACCAAACTACACAATAATCAGAAGGAATGATGCACATATTGGACAACAGAACCACAGACTACTTTCGACTTAACACTATTCCCACTGAAGTAAATGACACAGCTTCTGTTGACTTTAATCAAGCCCTTTGTGAATTTTGGCTTAGCAGAAAGAGCCTCTACTCTGGGAGCCTGTTCCTAGCCATTCAGTTATGCAAGGATTTCTCTCTCTCTCTCTCTCTTTCTTTCTCTCCCTCCTCCTCTCCCTTCTTGTGAGAGTAGCAGCTGTAACAGGAATATTGTAAGGAGCAATCTCAGATATGCAGGTTGCCTTTTCATACTTTGTTATCCTTTAATGGCATGACTCCAATAATGGGTGGTTGATAGCAAACCACTGGACTTCATTCTCCTATCCTCAAAAGGCCTACCATCACACATCAGAAGTGGGAAGAATTAATGGTGGGAGGGTGATTTCATTTGGAATCCACAGGATCTGCATGGATGTATTCAAGGCCAGAATATTGTCCTTAATGAACAGGATGCATGTCATCTATTCACTACATATGAATGGCCGCAAGTGGCTACATGTTTCTTATAATTGTGAACAGTGTATGAATCACAGGACTGCTGTGCAAGATTGTATCATAATATGGTGCCTGAATTTTCAAGGGTGCTGTTGAATATTCAAAGAACATAGTGACTCTTGTTGGAGCTGTGAGCAATCAGAGCTTTTGAAAATCAGGCCAATGAACTTGTGTAAATTCTTAGTTGCTCCATGCAGCAGATGAAAAGCCAGAAAATCCTTGTTACTGGGTGATAAACATCACATGAAGGGAGGGGGGATATCAGGCAGATACAGGTTGAACACTACTGAACATCCTGTTAGATGGAAAGCTTATTTCTGAAAATACAGTGGGCCACAATGCTAAAATGTTCACATAACTCTTTCCCTTTCTACATTTTGAAGCCATGTACGTGAACCTTTGTTCCAAAGTTGATACACCCTGACTAGTTAGTTTGCCCAGAGACAGCACAAAATAATCAGCTACACGTGAGAAAAAATAGTCACAGGTAACAAGAGAATATTAGAACATCCCTCTGCTGTCAGGCTTTCAGTTCCTTCATAAATACATCATAGTAAATGGGTGAATGTATTTCCTAACTGAATCTATTTGCAGAACTGTACACAGCCAGGTAAAACTTTGAAGAAAATAGCCATGTAATCAGGTCTGATGTAGTAATTCTATTCTATGTAGGGTTTTATACCACACTCTTCACTGTAGGATTTGACTTCCTATATGACAGACTAGCACTAATATCTGTATGAAGTGCTCTAATAGGCTGCTATCATACTAAGGCTCTTGTTCAGGAAGGTGCATAAGCTCATGGTTAACTTTAAGTATGTGAGCTGTCCCCTGGATTTCATGAAAGCACATTGAATTAGGGGGTCTACAATAGTAGAAGCAGTTTACTCCCTCTACTTTTGAAATGATATTTTGGTATTTAAATGTCCTCAGATGGTAAGGAAATCTATGGCATGCTATTGCTAAAAGTTCAACCAACATTTTAAATAATGAATTTTTGGCTACAAATTGTGTACACACACCTAGTCTATGCTAAAATGTCCTGCTATTATTGTTACCCAGTCTTCCCTCCCTCACTTCACCCACTTGTTTGTTTGTGTTTTATTTTTTCCCCACTGTTATATATTCTCCGTTAGTAGGTATTTTAGACTAGGGACCGTTACTTACCATGTTGTAGAGTGCCGAGCACAGTGGGTATGCTGTGACATCTCTGGGTATTTCTGCACAGCTGCTGGGAGTGGGTCTCACAGCCCAGGTCAACAGACTTGTAGTAGTGGAGATCATGCTAGCTCACAAAAAATAGCAGTGTGGACTATCCGGCTCAGGGTGGAGTTCAGGGTCTGAATCTTAGGGATGTGGGGGTGAGCTTCAGAGCTCCAAGCCCCACTCGTAGAAGTCTGTTGACCTGGGCTGTAAGATTTACTCATAGCGACTGTGTAGACATAACCAACAAGGCCCCATGGTAGTACCACAACGCAAACAACACTTAGTAATAACAACAACCTCTGCATTATGGAAATAAAACTGCAGTGGAACAGCACTTTATAATTCCCACCAAACTGCAGCACTCTCCCTATTTCTCAGTGAAGATTTGATAGATATATCTCATATTATGACTTCATTATGGCCTGATTCTCATACCACTCCTGCCTCTTTACACTATTTTGGCTGGGTAAAAGGGCCTCAGAGTGGGTGTAAAACTAATTTATGCCCATTTTATGACCTCTTTTACCCTGCCAGAGTGGCCTAAAATGGCTGTAGTGTAAGTGAGAATCTGACCCTATATTTTTACCAAACCTTCTCTAATACACTATGAATTATGATTAATCATGTACACTACCATTTTCTAAATAAATAAACTCAAATGTTGCTGGTTCATTGTGTTTGGTCACTTACCAATTCACAACATTCAATTATTTACAAAGGATTTCTCAGTCATTAGGACTAGTTAGTGAGGTTCTCCCATAGATACATATGAAGTGACTATCCAGGATGAATATGAGGTAATATAAAAGGCTCAGCTGCCATTCATTAGTTGAAGGATAATCTAAAGGTTCATGACATCAGCGTGGCCCTTGAAATGAGTGATATACTTGCTTTAACTCAATGTATCCATTATTTTTATATCACATTATGTAAAGGTAAAATAATGCTATTAGGTAGGTTTTCAGAATTTGAGTCATCAGCTGGGTTTTGGTTGCAGCAGTCTATACAGCTGTGCTGTCAAAATGTAAAAAGCAGTGTGGATGAGAGACTTTGTACAACAAGATGTTGCCTTTTTATTTTTCATGTTTATACCCAATCTGTAGGAAGCCACGGTCCTTTCCCAAAGAGCTTACAACCTAATTAGTCTGTTAGCAAGCAGTTGTGTTGGCCAGCAAGACATGACGACAAGTAATTGTTCTGATAACTGTAGTTGTCCTGTGTATCTTTTCAAAGTGTCATACTTGCCATATTTTTGTCTTGTCCATGGAAAGAAAATGCTTTGATCCAAATGCAGTCAGTTCAAATTGTTAGTGATCTAGCAAGCTGAAAAGCAGAGAAGTTAGTTATTTCCAGAAAAAAGAATGAGGTGTCTCTGAACCCCAGGTTACTGCTAGCGCCAAGCCACAGCTGAGTACAGTGCTGCCCACATCACATGAGACCCTGCAAATAAACCCGCTCCCAGACCACCAGCCAAGAGTGGCTGCTTTATTTCTACAGTCACTAACAGCAGGCTGAAGCGTGGCAAATCTATCAAGATTGTAACATTAACTTAAAAGGTTCCCGGTACTGCAATACAATAGCACATTATAAAAGGCGTATTTATTTGCAACAATTTCCTGTAACTAAGGGCATTGTAAAGGGGACTGCATTCCTTAGATTGCAGTAAGTTGGAGTAAATTGCTTCAAACAGGAAACATTTTTCAAATGATTTCCATTATATATTAATATACAGGAGTATGGAATCTGCATGGATCAGAATTAAAAATGCTGGTCACCTGTAAATACCAGCCAGTACCCTAAAATATTTGCTGTTTCTTTAGGTACATTGAGTTACCACACTGTGGCATCCTTCCCCAAATGACTGGATTGTTTTGTCTGGAAATGACACATAAATATTAATTACACCTCTACCTCGATATAACGCTGTCCTCGGGAGCCAAAGAATCTTACTGGGTTATAGGTGAAACTGCGTTATATTGAACTTGCTTTGATCCACCGGAGTGCGCAGCCCGCCCCCCCCCGGAGCACTGCTTTACCGCGTTATATCCGAATTCATGTTATATCAGGTCGCGTTATATCAAGGTAGCGGCGTATTTGTATGGTGGTAGCACCCACAATTGGAGACTAGTGTCCTGGGCACTGTGTCAATATAGAGAAAGACCCAAGCCTTGCCCTGAAGAATTTTCCATCTAAATTTAGACAAGATGTAACATGTGGATGTAACAAGCGAAACAGAGGCACTTCAGCTATGCAGGGTTCTATAGAGGAAAGCTATAAAAGTTAATCAGGGCCTTCTGGCAAAAAAGAAAAGGTAGAAGATTACAAAGCACTGTTTTTCCTTTATTAGTGGTCCCCTAGGGTGTATGTTATAAATAGTACTATGAAATGGCTTAAGTTTTGGACACACTCTGTGACTGGCAGTCAGTGACAACATATTTCTACCTAAACCCAGTCAGTTTGGGTGGATTAACCTGGTTTTCTTTATTTTTATATGTACATTGCATAATAGTAATAAGGAGACACTCTAGGCAGTGTGTTTTTGGGTCATTAATGAACTTCTTGATGGATTAAATGCATACAGCCTATTGGCCATATACTTTCTAACACCAACCAAAGCATGCTGCAGTTACCTTGAAGGGTTATTCTATTACTTAAGGTGTGAAACAATGTTGTCATTCAAATTACCAGCTCATTCAAGTGCTTTCTTTTAAAGGAATATTTTCACATAGAGGGGTCAAAGTTACTTTTGGAGTTTCTTATACTACTTTCTCATGTAGGATTTTCACTAAACAATGACATCTTACATTTACATGGAGCCTTTTATTACCAAAGGGTCTCAAAGATTTTGCAAAGTATATAATTGCATAAGTAGCTAGAATGGAAATGCTTAGACTATATTAACAATCTGTTTTCAGGTGCTTATAACTTTCAAAAAGAGGAAAGTTTCAAATGAATTTTTCTAGGCTTTGTTTCTCTCAAGGCAATTTTTAAAAAAAGTTTGAGCAAAAACAATCTGTTCAGTTTTATTTAAATATGAACAGAGTAGAAATATTTCCAGTATTATAAACAAGTAAAGCTATTGTAAAAATGAGTTCCTGTGAAGGGTTTTTAGGTCCACATTAGCAAAGCACTTAAGTCCTGCTGAAGTCCATGGATTCGAGCACATGCTTAAAGTTAATCACAGGATTAAGTGTTTTACTGAATAAGTCCTTTATGAAAAGGACTAGAGCCAAAATAGAAGAAGCATTGAATGTTGAAATTTGGAGGAAGATGTGTCCTCTTTCTACTGCTTCACTGGCATAATTTGTCTTTGGCTTAACTGGCCCAGGAAGTAACAGGCCAGTGGAAGGCTGATTCCCACACACAGACGCACACACCCCGTGGCACAGAGATAATGTGTAGGGACTCTTAAACCACACATCCTCTCTGCTGCTAATAGAAGAAAAGTGACACAGTGTGACACTAGGCATCTCTACACACGGTTGTAGTAATCTTTGTACAAAATATGCCTTGTTAGGTATCATATGAAAACTAATAAATCACTGATCATTAATATTCATGCATGATGTATGTACACAATATGTTTTGAGTTATGAATATATGCTGGAATTATGACTAAAGTGTGTCGGGGCAGTTGTTGAACAGGTCTCTCCTAAACACAGGAATGTGTGTTTACCTCAATTTACATATAAACAGTAAACAGGACCTCAAGACAGCATGGGGAGGAGATGGTAGGAAACAGAACAGTTTGCATTTCAGCAAACAGAAGTGGGGGAAGAAAGATCATGGAGCTTCCTTCACCATCAGACTCTATGTCACCTTCCTCAGAGCTTGAATAAACTTTACTTTGAGGGTTTACCCTCAGATAAGCAATTGAATCAACTGGTTTTATACAACATTACCGTATTATAAAAGTGTATAGTGCAGTCTTTTCTGAAAGCGTATGACACACTGGTGTTTAATATAATTGTGAAATGGCTGTATTAACAGTATATGAAGAAATGTGGATACAAAATGATATTATGTTTTAAAGTCTGTGGGCAAACAGGTTCTCTCCCAAACAGGAGAGAAGGCAGCTATTTACCTGTCTCCTATGTAAATTAAGCATGGTAGAATCAAAACATTGGAAGCCCCATTTACATACGGGGGATGGAAAGCCCACAGGAAGGAAAGAACAGCATGAGGACATCCTTCCTCTTGAAACAAAGTCATTGAACTCTGGGAGATATAAGCAAGGACAGCAGCCATCTTTGGCATCCATCACTAGACAGACACAAGAAAACAGAGCTCTTGCCAGTGGAGAAAGATGTTTCCTTCAACCAAGGGCAGGTTGAAGTCTCTGGGAAATGAATATACGTGAGAAAAAAGATCTTGAACAAAGCTTGTGCCTTGCTCAATTGTTTTAGACTTTTAGATGCATGTTTTCACTTTTATTTGCTTGTAACCTTTTCTAACTTTATTCCTTTTACTTAGCATCACTTAAACTATGACCCATTGTTAATACATTTGTTTTATTTTTACTGTAAACCAACTCAGTGTTGTGCTTAAATGGAAGGGTGAAACGACTCCAGTTAAGTTAATAAGCTGTGATATGCCTTTGTGTCTTTAGAGGTACAAATGGGCCTTATTTCTCTGTGCTGTCCAGGAGAGGACTGGACATTACAGAGCACATGGTTTTGGAAAAATTTGGGACTGGGAGTATGTTGGGGTCACCTTGCTGGTTGTAACCAAGGCTAGTGGAAGCTGACATGAGGCTGTAGACAGGCTGCAGGGCTGTATAGTACACAGACACTCAGGGTGTGACTTGCATGCTTGTAGGCTGGCTGTGAGCATCTCAGGTTGGGAGCTGCAGCACCAAAGCATTGTATGGCACCCCAGGTTATAGGGCATCAATGAAGCAACCTCTCATTCACTGGATTGCCCATGTCTCACCCCAAAGGCCATCACACATGGCTGGGACAGCCCAACACTGTACTGATCATCTAAATAAATTAATGGAGATATCCTATCGCCTAGAACTGGAAGGGACCTTGAAAGATCATCAAGTCCAGCCCCCTGCCTTCACTAGCAGGACCAAGTACTGATTTTGCCCCAGATCCCTAAGTGGCCCCCTCAAGGATTGAACTCACAACCCTAGGTTTAGCAGGCCAATGCTCAAACCACTGAGCTATACCTCCCGCCTACTACCACTCATAGCTATTGTAGCCTAGCGTAAGTGAAAGCAGCCCTCTGATTATTCTAGCAGCCTGCACAGAGCAGCAGGACCAGGATAAGTTGGTGTTGAACTTCTGGGAGGAATTCTACCTCAGGGAGATTCCCAGCATGCACAGAGAATGCGACCACTGCTATACTGCTTTAGGGGGTGCAGCTGGAGGCCAGTGGAAGGCATAGCACAGCCACGTCCCCTTCATTACCTCTCCTTGTCCCTTTGTGTCTTGTACTATAGGGTGTATCCACATCAGGGAATTCAAGGACTACGCCTATGCTTAATTACTGTGTAGGGGTACCAGGGAAGAGGTGGGCCAACCCTGGGGCATGTGTGGGTGGAATCTGGCTCTAAAGTACAGATACATGCTGTGTGAGAAAACAAACTGAAATGATTAAAATTTTACAACAGTTCTACAGTCAATGCGGTGGAGAAGTAATTCAATTTCTGGTAGTCTAACACACTAATCTATGCCATGTCAGTTTTTAAGGTAATATGTACAGCTTGGGCTAGAGAGCACAAATGTCTAAAATAACAGGAGTGTGACACAGACAGATGTAATCAGAATGTGAATGCATGAGCAGCCTGGGTGGAACCAAAAGGACTGCAGGGCAAAACCAAGCATTTCTATCTCACCCAAATTGAGAATTTATTTATTAATATATTTTAGAAGTTGACTATATTTCACGGAGACAACAATTAAGGTTGCACAGTTAAGCACTGAAGAGTCAGGATGTGCAAAAGTTAAGGAGGCTTTTACATCACACATTTGCGTATTCTTATGCCTAGTGATGGAGTGGAGGAAATACAGAAAGCCCTCCCATTGCAAAGTCTGCGTGGTTTGGCCCTTTTGCACATCGAGTGGAATAATCCACAAGAGCCCTTGCCTCAGCTCTTGTAGATCTTGAAAAGGTGCAAAGAAGTTTAGGCAAAACCTCTGCAGGAACTTGAGAAATTCAGGAGGCAGAGAAAAGGCTCCTGGGGGCTTTGCTAGGAAAAAAGGGGCTAAAATGAATGTTCTTCGTACTTTGCACTCATGCATGTTGCCCAGCCTTCCTTTGGCACAATTCAAGCAATATGGCAGTCAGCTACATTGCAGGCTTAGGAGCCCTACATAAACCAGGAAATAGTCACTATTACACTGTGTTTTACACAATCTCTGTTGTTTAGGTACTGTGATACCTGGGAGACTGTAAGGGGTTGTGGCCCTGCCTGTTCTGTAATCAGGGCCAGTGCAAGGAAGTTTCG